>NC_056737.1:1992895561-1993178061 GCF_019279795.1 Protopterus annectens | reverse complement strand
CCTGGGGAGAAAACTTCCACAACAAAAAGATTATTAAGGTACAAGCAGTAAACTTACCCAGAGATTCAATAAAGCTTAGACTAAGTGTACACTAAGTGTACACCGTTCTGAGTGAACAGACAACACGGACATGACACACACTTTCTTTCTCCTAATTTTAGTTTTTCTGCTGATATTCTTGCAGCTTTTAATATTGACAGGGATTCACAAAGGTTACCACAAACTGTAGACTACATATACACATAGTGTAATCTTTCTGAGTGAGTAGAGAGCACAAAAAAATGATAAGAATTTTACTGAATACCTATCGTGTGCACTTAGTGTACACTTAGTGTAGGCTTTATTGAATATGGTCCTTAGTTTAAGTAGCACATTGCTAACAATATGTAAAGGAGCTTAACAAAATATTATAGCAAAATATAATAACAGAATACAAAATAAACATGCATGTTTCAGGCATACAGGAATACTATTTTTTTACAAAATATATAATATATATATGAGGTACATAAGTCATGTAACTTTACAAGGTAAGTCACTTCTGAAAGACCAAAACCGGTCATGCAGTTTTACAAGTTAGGTCATCTGAAGGAACAAAGATTAATAAAAATAAGGCAGATAGTGGGATAGCCCTATGTGGGATGAGCAGTATTTGGGCTAATGTGTGAGATGAGTGGGAACAAACAGGAAGAATATTAGTTGGGAGCAATGGGAGAAAGATGTTAGGAAAAGATACACTGAGTACCACAGCAAGCATTTTTACAAAATTAGGCCTTCTTTGATGTCGATAGGTACGCTGTGCTCACATTTATTGTTATCTGTTTTGTGTCTTTCATATTTTTAAGAGACTCAGGGAAAACATGCTCTGCCCCAACATTTTCCTGTACATCACCTTCACCTGTTTAGCACTGCACTGTCCTGGTTTACAAATATTGCTAAATACTGTACCCACTGCATATATTTTTGCTTCGTGTGAATGATTCATATAAATTGTAATGTTATGTCCAACTGTGCTATTACCTTTATTGCTGCCAGTTATTCCTAACAATGCCATTATGTTACAGAATGTACTCACCTTGCATGTTACAATGCACTACAGAATGTCGGTTTCAACAAGAGTACTTTGGAAGTTTGCGTCAATCAGTGTCTCATACCTCTAAGATTATCATACCTCATATATCATATATCATATGATACCATATATCATAGTCCTCATGTCTGCCTGACATATCAGACTGCATCCTAGCCCCTTATACTACCCATCACAATGCCAGGTATGCTTGCAATACCATAAACACTGAAATTTTAGGCTGTTGTGCACCACTGCATTGTTTTCATGCCTGTCAAGGTGCAGCATTACTGCTGAGATAATGTCGCCTTTGTATATTTCTAACTGGTATTCTAAAGCATGTTATATGTGGTGTTGTGCATAGAATAATTCCTCATTTTGCATGCACATGAGTATTATTTAAATTAATAAATAAATAAATAATAAATGTTCTTCTTTCGGCTTTTCCCAGTTAGGGGTCGCCACAGTGGAACAACGGTCCGCTAATGATTGGCAGCAGATTTTTTTATGGGTGCCGAGGTGCCAGCTCGACGCCCAACCTTCAGTGAAGGCACACCCATTCTACGCATGTCTTTCGAACACCACTAGACCACGGGGAGAACATGCAGACTCCACACAGAAGGCGCTCCCGCCGAGAATAGAACAGGAGAACCTCTTGTTGTGAGGCAACAATGCTGCTGCTGCACCACAGCGGCGTCAAATAAATAATAAATAATAATTAAATTTAATAATTAAGTATTGGTCTATCTTGATCTATTTTAATGTCTTAGGGCTTTTAATAGTTATTCACTATTATTTAATTGAAAGTAACCTATTATTGGTTAGATCTAATTGATTGCTATATATAAGTGTTTTGGGTGCTTTGATTTAGATGTAATGTCTGAAGAAGCAGTATTCATACTGTGAAAGCACTAATGTTTAATAAATGTTGGCTTCCTACTTTTATTTTTGAGTCTGTTTTGGTTTTTGGCATAAGACACCAACTGCCTACTTGCTTTGGCTCACTCTTATGGACTTTTCTAGTATCACAAAGCATACTGACACACTCCCAGTTGCAAACATTATATATCACTTACAATCTACCCAATCATTTTCAGTCAAACATTATACATCACTTACAATCTACCCATTAATTTTCATTCAAACATTATACATCACTTACAATCTACCCAATCGTTTTCAGTCAAACATTATGCAGCTCATTTAAGTCCTGCTTCTTTCAAACCTCTTTATTTTTGGTGATAGTGCCACACTCTGGCCACTCGCATGAAAGCAAGCAGAAGAGAAAAGTGCTAAAGGAAAAAGCATTTGATTGGAAAACTAAACCGATAGAATATTCTTCTAAATGTGAAATTAAAAGAAAAATGAATTTCAAAAGAAAGTAAGGAAACTTCTTATGGGGTGCAGAGTTTGAATCTTTCCATCTTCATTTACTTACTGTGTGGATACTTTTCAACCTCTTAGCAGAAAAAATCTGGACAAAGCCAAAAATAATGGGGGAGGGGCAAGTATAAACTAAGAAAGTTGCTAGAATAAAATGGCTTGTGTTACTGTGCATTTTTGAAGGATATAAAGCCTGAAATTCAAATGCCTGTCATTATTTAGTGAATTCAGTCCACAATGATTTGCCACAACAATCCAGAAAAAAACACAAATTTTATAAGGACCAGACCAAAAATATGAGGTAAAAATCAGGACATTCTGTGAAAATCTGGACCATTGAGAAGTATGACTGTGTGATATTGTGCAAGTCACTTAACCAGGCAGTGCTGTGGAACAACTGGGACTTTGGGTTAGGCTACTTACTGGTCTCCAGGACTGCATGCCCAATAACTATGAATCTGTTGTTGTTTGTCAGCCATTATCTATTGCATACCTGATATACTTTAGGAAATGTTATGGCAATATCACCAACACACATTTTTAATGTGACACAGGCAATTCATTCTTCAAGGGCAGCAGGCACTGCATTTGTAAATGAAGCACTATAATACAAAGTCGTTTGCCAGCAGCAAATGGGTACCTTTGTCATTATTTATCATACATTTTGTTTCATTGTTTACTAGAAAAATGCACTCTTACAACTGTTGCTGTATTAAACAAGAAATAATTATTTAAAACAAACTAACAAAAAATATCATTTAAAACAATCAGGAAGGTCAGCCAAAGAGCAGGTGCATTTATGCATGGTTCTAAAAATGTGTTCAAGTTGCCTATGGTTTAAATACAGCCCAGGGCCCAAGGTGCACTTAATTTGCCACTGGCCAAATGCATTTTCAATGAATTTGAGTTTTGATGCATTTTCAATGAATGTGAGTTTCAAGGGAAGAGAAGTTTACTGTTACTCATGTCAAGTCTCTTTTAAATGTTGGACTGTTTTGTTTAGCAAATGGCCATCAGTGTTGGTGCAGTAAAAGTTGACATAAAAGTTTTAAATTAAATCCAAATCTATGTAATCATTGTAAAAATGAAGATGAAAATAATATTTACACTGACATGTATGAACTGGTTTTATGGTAATTTGGAGAGAGTCAGCCAAGTGATGAGACACTGGAAAGGCTATGGGGTGGGTAATCCTAGTTCCATTACCCTATCTAGGGCCCCGTTTGAATATGATCTGGCTCTGGAAGCAACACAGACATCTTGGTATTCAGATAACTACACACTACACAAAGACTGCATTTTAGCAACGCTTTAAAACTATCAACTGAAATTAAAACAATTTTAAAAGTTCTTTCAAGACTCAAGTTAAACAGATTGAACCTTCCATCCATAGTAGTGTTCATAATGTTTCTGATCATGGTTTCAGTGTTAATGCCAAGAAAACAACCTCTGTCAGACACTGATTACTTTACTATTCTTCTATTTGTTCTGTATCTTTATTAATTTGTAATAATATTTATTTAATAATATACGTCATTGCATATATTAACATTATTTCTTATCCTAAATACATTCTGACTCCCCTCTGTCTTACTTTAATTTGTTTACTTTTTTTAGTTTACCCCATCATAGAATAGAAAGCTATGTTCTAGTCAGGTTTCATTCCTTTTTCATCCATACCCTCTTTCACAAGTAAACCTTCAGCCCTGGGAATCATACCAGCAGAGTGTTCTTCCTTGGTCCTTGCTTACCTTACATCTTCTCCTTAACTTACAGGCCCCTCCCCTTATATCACTGATGAAGCAAAGGTCACTCCCCAGGAGTCTATAGGACACTAAGTAGAGTAGGCTTTTAATGTCTCAGAGTAACTAAGGGTACAGAGATCTGAAATATTTTTAGTGAGATCACACTAAGGTGTCTTCAGATGATTTAGGTGCTTAATGAGGTATATCTCCAAGGGGCATTGTATTCAATTATGGGCCTTATAAGGGATGAATAAAGTGAGACTAAAACTTCTTTGGATTTTAAGGCAATAACACAAAGGATAAGTTATTCAAGGTAGAAGGATTTTCTAAACAGCACAGAGACATGGTGTTCAAAGGGATGCCTATTACCTTTGATAACTGTATCAGATTTAATTTGAATGTTATCCATACGGTACACAATTGTCATGTTCAATTTATCCAAGAAAACTGTTATGCATTTACTGGCATTGAGTATAAATCCATGATTAATACTCCAAGCATTTGTTAGGTCTGGGCCTTGCTTAAGACTTTGAGTGCAGAGTGGGATTTCACAAGTGCCCTAGTTTGTAATCATCACCACACTCGGTTAGCCATATTTCATTGATATCAGTCTTTACGACTGAAAAGTATACACTAAAAAAGGAGGGGACCAAGAACATGATCCATTGGTTGATGGTTTTCAATCTAGAACAAAAACCCTTTGTTCTGTTGGATAGTCAGTTATATATTCAGCAAATTATGTGTGGGTTATTGTTGATTTAGGAGAGTTTATCAATAATCCCAGCATGCTGCCAACAATAACTCTCAACTCTTTCTCATCCATCCCATCATCTGTTCCACACCAAACAAATGCAATTGTCAGTTCTTTTATACTTTTCTGCCATAAATTAATTTCACAGGGCTATGGACATATGATTTGCTGTGTCTTTCTTGTCACCTTTCCATTTTACCTCCTCCACAGATGCAGGGGTCACACTTTCCTTATAACATCATTAAATGTTTTCAACAAATTAGCTCTTATATGCAATGATATCATTATATACACTTCCAGTAATACAAGCTGTGTTCGCCACACATTGGTCACATGTGTAACACACATGAGCTGTAATGACATACTGACACACACAATCCTGAAAAGGAATGTATTGGAAGGGCATATCAAACAGAAAGAGTCTGTATGCTATAGGTTGATAGGATCATAGGTAAGTACTAGGCTAGCTGCCCTTGTGGACTATTTTAAACCTAGCCATTTTCATTTTTTGTTCTTGTATTAACCTATCCCATTTGGCTAGAGTTTGGCTATATCCATCCCATGGTTGATAATTATATATTACCCCTATTGGGAATAACTGTGATCCATCCATCCATCCACAACCCCTTTTTCCCATTTTTGCACATGGTGTTGGGATGTCACTTCAACAGTGATAATCATCTAGAGCCAAACTTCACACCACTGGGTGGCTAGCCCTGCCGCAGTTGTTCTTCCATACCAAACACTTGCATGCACACTAACACCTATGGCCAATTTAGAGTGTCTAATCCACCTACTGCATGTCTTTGGAATGTGGGAGGAAATCGAAGCACCTGAAGGAAACCCACGTGAACACTGCAGAATGAGCAGACTCCACGCAGAAGGCACCTCAGCCGAGAATTGAACTGGAAAACCTCTTGCTATGAGGTGACAGTAATATAATAACTGGAAATATACCACAGATAATTTAAGGAGACACATGCAATCAGTGTACACATTTTGGAATATTAATGGGGGGGGGGGGTCATTGTATAATAAATGAGAATTTATTATTATCAAAGATTTCAGCAGCTGGCAAGAACAGCCACGTACAATATTCAGATAAAGCATGCATTAATACCGAGAGACATAGGATACCACAGCTGTGTGTGTGTGTGTGTGTGTGTGTGTGTGTGTGTGTGTGTGTGTGTGTGTGTGTGTGTGTATATTTATACATACACACAACTTAGGCCATAACTGCACACATAATGGATTAGAGTTGTGTATCATGTGATAGCATTATGTACAACAGTTCGTATGCAAACAAGAGGACATATCAATTGCATTAATTGCATTACACCTACTTAAGAATGACAGATACATATATGTAGGTTTGTACAAAACAAGTTGCCCCTTTTCTGTGCTTCTTTGTATTAGTATGTATAGAGAACACAGGTGACAGTGTGAGAAGTAGAAGTCACATGCATGCAATAAAAAGAAACAGGCATTCTGATTACGGTTCAAAACAATGCATGACCTCTCTTCTCCCGATCCCCTAATTCACTCCCTTCACCTTTCTGCTAACATTTCTCACATTGACCACAAGGTGGCAGTGTTTACCCACTCACACACCCAACTATTCACCTACACTACCCCCCATACTAGTTCTTCCCCCAGTAAAACCCCTGTTTAGATCACCGTTATTACATCTGAATCTGATTATTATCCCTGTGTCCTCTTACCTCCAAGCTTGCCCACTAGCTCCAACTCTTCCTTCCACATCACTGATTGTTTCTGGTAAGACTGTTTCCTTCACCTCAGCTATACCCGCTCTGTTCGCCCTGTGGGCTCACTCTGCTCCCCTATCCTGCCCCCAATTTCCACCTGCTCCCATTACCTCTACATTTATAGCCAGTAAACCACTCCCACCCTCATACTACCAATCAAATCTCCCCACCCACCTTAGCATCACTCACACCCCCCTCCCCATAGCTTTTACCACACTCTAACCATAATAATCTATTTTGCATACCACTTCATATCTACCCTTATCCTAACCTTCAGGTAAACAACCACAAATATAAAGTCTGCCTCTTTCATAAAGCAAACATTACGCCTCCTTTCGCTATCATGCCTCACCCTTCTGCCTACTCCTACAGAATGTAATCACTCGCCCTCTTTTCATACAACCTGCCCACACCCCGTAAATAACAAGCAATCCACACCCATAATATCCCCTAATCTCTACTCCATCGACTCCCTCCTTTTTCATTATAAATGTAGGCACACCCATACCCACTCTTCTCCAGCCCCTGTCAAACCTATTCCAACACAATACCTGACATTCAAACTAAACTAAGCACTCCAAATACCTGTTCTCCCACATCTGTCAACTCATTACCATCCTTCTCTCTGGTGACATTCACCCTAACCCCAGCTTCTCTCTTCTTTACAATTCAAAGGCACCCTCCTCAACCAAAAAAAAAAACTTATTTTCACTACAATAAATACTCAAAGCCTATGCAAAAATATCCCAAACTTCCACACCTGGCTACCCCATAATTAAGACCAGCAGACTGTGGCGAGCAAAATAATTTTAATGTAGTCCTAAAAAGCACATAACAAAGAGAATGTTAAACAGAACAGTTATGGCTTAGATAAAAGTAGCCTTCTTCAGTGCATACATATAACATATGACTCATCCCCTTTCTCTTATATTGTCAGTAGTTGAGGCTTAATGAATACAATTAGTATTTAAAGGTGCTCATTCAATACAGGAGAAAATAAACCCCCCAATTTAATAATCCATTTCTTCTCCATGTTATTGAGGGTCTGATGACATCCAAACTTATTAGATCTATTACCACTGATCTGATCAATAATAGTGAAATAAAAGGATGCATTAGTATGTAAAACAATATGTTTATAAGGAGCATTAGTAATTCTCTGATACCCAATGTCAATAAATGCTCTGCAATCCTAAACTTGACCGGACGTGAAGTCTGGCCAATATAAAAGGCAGAACAACTGCATGTGGTCAGACAGATGACCCAATCTGTTTAACAATTCACAAAAAAAGAAATGCTATATACTTTGCTGGTGTTTTTACTGCTAAAATCTTTAGTTTTACAAACCCTAGGACAATATACACAATGACCACAGGGAAAACAACCAACCAAACAGTCCCCTAATAAAGTAGATTGGACTTGGGGAATATACTGGCTATGTCCTCATTTGTAGTGACTCAAAATAGAACCCAAATTCCTACCCTTCCTATAGAAGAACTGGCATCTGTTTGTCAGAATTCCAGATAATCTTTTATATGCTAAGAGAATATTCCAATGCCGTTGAACACTATTAGTTAGAACAGCAGTGTTCCTACCATAAGTAGTTACAAAGCGGGCAACTGGCTCTTGTTTCTGAGACTTGATTTTGTACTCTAGGAGAGAATCCCTATGAATGGAATCCACTGTATTAGTGGCATGCAGTTTATGTCCCAAGTTATAACCCCTATTCAAAAACCGGGAGGTAAAGTCATCCCTGTATATATCATATGAAGCTTCCTTAGAACAAAAATGTTTCATTCTCATATATTGAGACTTTGGAATATTCCTACGTATGTGAGGAGGATGGTAGCTGGTGGCATGGAGAATGGAATTATACTCAGGGTATTTACGGTAAACTTCAGAACTTAGGGTGTTATCCATTTGTCTAGTGACTAATACATCCAGAAATTTAATACTATCCTTACTGTAGTTCACTGTAAATTGTATTCCCCACTTGTTTTCATTCAAATAGTTAAAATCTTGAAGATACTCAGAACCCGATCTTCACACCAACCAGCAGTCATCCAAATACCTCCTTCATATGTCCGTGTAATCCAAAAATATGTTATGGGAACTACTGTAGGTGATCTGCTCTTCAACATATGCCATAAATAGATCAGCATATATAGGGGCAAAAGAAGCCCCCATAGCCATACTCTGAATTTGGAGATATCATACATTTACACCTTCCATGAATTCTAATGTGCAAATGTTTCAGAACAGTGTGCTTAGGGACATACATTTCTATTCCAGGGAGTCTGCTGTTGGATCAAATAATCGCTCAAAGTTTGAACTGCAATGCATTAAGGAATTGGATGATAACCATAGATTGGTCATATTATCTGCTGATAAAGTTGGGGCGGTTGTAGTACAAGATTGGTCTCAATATAATTCTGAAGTCTTGAGGCAACTTTCGGATGGACGTTATTATACGTGTTTGCCCTTTAATCCGACCCCATCCTTTAAGAAACAGATTGACGAATTTTATTTTTTTAGCCAAAGATGATGGTATTATTTCAAACCATACATTCCATCATTTATCTGTGCCAGAACCCCTTTCTCAATATATCTATTTTGTCCGTAAAATACATAAGGACCCACGGAATCCCCCTGGTAGACCTATTTTATCAGGAAGAGGCTCATTAACAGAAACTTTGTCCCAATTTTTAACAAACTATCTTAAACCCCTTTTGAAGTGGGTACATGCTCACATGCAGGATACAACTGAATTTCTTCAGATAATTTCTGAGTCACAGCTTTAACCGCGATGGTTACTTTGTACCCTTGATGTAACTACCCTTTATACTAATATCCCTCATTGGGCAGGTATTGATGCTTTGGAATATTGGCTTTCTAGATCTGGTTTATATTCCCCAGGATTTAATATGCTACTGTTAGGATTAGCCGAACATGTCCTTAACAAAAATGTATTGTTATATCATGATGTATGTTATCATCAAATTCAGGGTATGGCTATGGGGGCTTCTTTTGCCCCTATATATGCTGATCTATTTATGGCATATATTCAAGAGCATCATCTACGATAGTTCCCATAACATATTTTTGGAGGACATGGACATATGGAGGAGGTATTTGGATGGCTGCTGGTTGGTGTGGAGATCGGGTTCTGAGTATCTTCAAGATTTTGTTAACTATTTCAATGAAAACAAGTGAGGAGTACAATTTAAGGTTGAGCTACAGTAAGGGTAGTATTACATTTCTGAATGTATTAGCCACTAGACAAATGGATAACACCCTAAGTTCTGAAGTTTACCGTTAATACCCTGGGTATAATTCCTTTCTCCAGGCCACCAGCTACCATCCTCCTCACATATGTAGGAATATTCCAAAGTCTCAATATATGAGAATGAAACGTTTTTGTTCTAAGGAAGCTTCATATGATATATACAGGGATGACCTTACCTCCCAGTTTTTGAATAGGGGTTATAACTTGGGACATATACTACATGCCAAGAATACAGTGGATTCCATTTATAGGGATTCTCTCCTAGAATACAAAATCAAGTCTCAGGAACAAGAGCCAGTTGCCCACTTTGTAACTACTTATGGTAGGAACACTGCTGTTCAAACTAATAGTGTTGAACAGCATTGGAATATTCTCTTAGCAAATAACAGATTATCTGGAATTCTGAACAATAGATGCCAGTTCTCCTATGGGAAGGGTAGAGATTTGGGCTCTATTTTGAGTCACTGCAAACAAGGACATAGCCAGTATATTCCACAAGTCCAATGTACTTTATTAGGGCACTGTTTGGTTGGTTGTTTTCCCTGTGGTCATTGTGTATATTGTCCTAGTGTTTGTAAAAGTAAAGATTTTAGCAGTAAAAACACCAGCGAAGTATATAGCATTTCTTTTTTTGCGAATTGTCAAACTGATTGGGTCATCTATCTGGCCACATGCAGTTGTTCTGTATTTTATATTGGCCAGACTTCACGTTCAGTCCAGTTTAGGATTGCAGAGCATTTTTGTGACATCAGGCATCAAAGAATTACTAATGCTCTTTATAAACATACTGTTTTACATACCAATATGTCCTTTTATTTCACTATTATTGATCGGATCAGTGGTAATAGATCTAATATGTTTGGATGGCATCAGACCCTCAATAACATGGAGAAGAAATGGATTATTAAATTGTGGGGTTTATTTTCTCCTGGATTGAATGAGCTCCTTTAAATACTAATTGTATTAATTAAGCCTCAACTGCTGACTACATAAGAGAAAGGGGATGAGTCATTTGTGATATGTATGCTCTGAAGAAGGCTACTTTTATCTAAGCCAAAACTGGTCTGTTTAACATTCTCTTTGTTATGTGCTTTTTAGCACTACATTAAAATTATTTTGCTTGCCACAGTCTGGTGGTCTGTATTTTTTTAATTGATTCATTTTGGGACCTTGCAGTTGCCGTACAGGCAGGGGCTGTTCTACTTTACTCCATAATTAAACCAGACATTTTATTAATCTCTGAAGCCTGGCTAAAATCCCATATCAAGAGATCACCCTCCCCCCAACTACTACATCATCAGAAAAGACAGGACACATAAGAAAGGTGGTGGGGTAGCTCTCCTCTATTCCTCCTTCCTTTCAGTCACACCCTGTACTAAATCTATTCCCCAGTTCTGCAATGCCAAACTAACTTTAGCCCTACTTGAGACAAACAAACGCACACATACCTGCATAGCTGCTCTCTATATAACTCCAGGGGACAACATCCCTATTCTCGATGACATCTTATCATGGTTCTCTTCTAACATCACCAATGAAACTATAATCCTTGGTGACGTGAACATTAACTCGAATCTCCCATAGGCTCCTTAAACCTTAACCTATATAACTTCTCACAACTAATCGACTCAATAACTAGACCCTCAAAGGTACCCGTGACTGGATTCTAGTCTCTCACCCTCATTATATCTCTGAAAGTGATACCCTATTCAACTCCCTTAGTGATTACCTTCCCTCGTTCACTCATTGCCTCCCCTCCAGCCAACAACTATCCCATACCTACATCACTACATGCCCCTAAAGAACTTCTGCCCTGAAACATTCTCCATCTCCCTAAAACACATAAACTGTAACCCACTGAAACCCCCCCCCCTCGATGATGCCATTACCTACTTCAACACAACATTCTTAAACCTGTTAAATACCTTTGCAACCGCAAAAAAACGAAAGAATTAAAAGCAACACTGCCCCATGGTTAAACAAAGAAACCATAGCCATCATGCACCAATGCAACAAAGCCTGGAAACACTACCATAAAAATAAAGCCCCCTCCTCCCTGAATAATTTTAAACAACTTTGTAACAAAGTAAAGAAACTTATCATGACCAACCGCAAATCCTACTTCTCTGTACTTCAAAACAGCCACAAGACAAACCCCATAAAATTCTGAAATGGTATCACCACCCTCCTCAGTCCTGGAAAAAAGACCATCCTTGCCCTGACCCAGCCTTAGCCACCCAATTTAATTCCTTCTTCAATGAGACCATAGCCAACCTAACAACATCCTTCACCAACAATGTGCCACCTCTACCCTCGTCTATCTCTTCCTCCACTAACACTGCCAGCTCTCATCTCCCTCCCTTCTCCATCAAGCCCATCAAGCCCATCCCCACCTCTCTCATAGAAAACCTCCTTTCCAACCTAAAAAGTACAGTTTTGTACCTACCATAAATGTAGATGTTCGAGTGTATTCACTATTGCAGTCATTGCACTTGGGTTATCCTGCTGGCAGGCTTGTCTGGCATGAGATAAGCCATCTGGGCAGTTGTATTTAAGCTTGCACCCAGGAATATTATCTCTTGAGAGGGTACTAGTTTTGATTTCTTTTTGTTTACTGTGTACCCTAGGCAGATTAGTAATCCTTTTACAAATGCCAGATGCTTTAGTAGAATGTCTTTGGTCTCTGCTCGAATAAGGCAGTCGTCCAAGTAGGGATATATTTGAATTCCTCTTTGTCTGCAAAATGCAATTACTGGTGCCAGGCATTTTGTGAAAACCCTGGGCGCAATAGATAAGCCAAAGGGGAGTGCAGAGAATTGGTAGTGCATTGAGCCAGCTATGAATCTGAGGTATCTTCTGCAAGTTTGTCTGATTGGGACATGCAGGTATGCCTCTTTGAGGTCCAAAGTTACAAGCCAAGTCTTTTTGCCCAGCATAGGCAGAAGCTGCTGCAGAGTCAACATTTTGAATTTCGGAACGTCCAGAAAAGTATTTAGAATAGACAGGTTCAGAATTGGTCTCCATGCTTTGTCCTTTCTTGGTACTAAGAAAAGTCTTGAGTAAAATCCTTGTCCCTGCTCTTGTTGTGGCACTGGCTGAATAGCCCTCATGTCCATGAGAGATGAAACTTGTTTTTGTTCCTCTGCCCATTGATTGTGTGGCAGGTCTGGCATACCTTTTGCCTTTGGAAGGACGTGAAAGTGGAACCTGTAGCTCTGAGAGACTATATTTAAGACCCATTTGTCCTGGGTGATCATGTGCCAATTTTGTGAAAAAGGTGCTAGCTTTCCCCCTAAGGGTGCTGCCAAAAGATAAAGGCTTGGCATTGGCAGAGGGAAGTCATTGGGACTGTTTCCTATATGGCTGTGATTTGTCTTCTCCGCTTTTGGAGGTAGAAGCACCCCATTGTTTGGGCCTGTATGAGCCCTGGGGCTGTTGTCTGCCTCTAGGGCATCTGTATCTGCCTCTTTGTGGCCTGTCTGACACGGGAAAGGACCAAGTCTTAGTAGGCCAGTTCCTGCTAAATCTGGGTGGCTGTACCTGTAAGAAATCCTTTACTGTCTGCATAGATTAAGCTTTATCCTCCATTTTCTTCAACACCTCTTCTGTCTTAACACCAAACAAAGTATCATGCTATAATGGAGCATCCAATAATTTTGCTTTAACATGCTCAGGCAGAGTCTGTTCCTTTAACCAAGCATGCCGTCTAATGACAGAAACTGTTACAGTGGCCCTGCAAGAGGCCTCCAGTGAATCATAACCACATTGCAAAGTATGTTTTCCCACTTGTTCAGCTGCATGCAAGAAATCCTGCATGTCCTTGTTCTCAGAGCATTCAGAATTTGTCAACATTTTCTGTTTTAGCAGAGACATTAAGTTTTGCTGATATTTAAGCATATGAAACTGACAATTTAAAGCCATTACAGGCAAGGTAGCAGAAGTGTAAACTTTTTCCCCCATCTGTCCAGTACCCTTGAATCTCTATCTGAGGGGACAGGGTTTTTTGCAGTAGCGGACTTGACCCTTTTGGGACCCTGAGAAATAGTTTCTGGGTCAGCAGCAGGGTTTTTATATAGAAATTTATGAGAATCTGGAACCCTGTAGTATCTGTCTGGCTTAACAGGTGCAGGAGGTAAAGAGTCAGGAGACAAGCCGGACTCTGAAAATACATCATCTACAATGTCTAGAACAGGTGGAATAGCAAGAGGTCTGTGCTGAGGTAGTAAAAGAAAGTCTCTGAGCCTTTTCTTAGAATCTGAGTAATCTTGGCTCTCCCAGTGGAAATGCTTTCTCATGGTATGCAGGGTTTCCCCAAAGGAGTAACCCTCAGGAGGAGAAGCTGAAGGAATAGATTCTTCAGCATCAGAATCCTCGTAGGGAGGAATAGAGTATCTCTGTTCTGAAGAGGAGTCAGAGGAAATGGAAACCTGACCAGGGGAATCATATTCAGTGTCTTGCCTAGGCCTCTTATCAGGAGGGGTATGGGAACCCCTGATCAAAGTAATTAGGTCTTCGGCCATTTTGAGCATCTGTTTCTTAGGCATGGAAGTCTGTCCTGGAGAATGCTGTACTTGTTTCCTTGTCTTTAAAACTGTTTTAGTCTTTGTCTTGGATGCTGAAGTTGGCTTGATATAAAGCTGTGTAGGTCTGAAAACACCCTCAGAAGCCGATGCCTGCTTAGCGGCTCCAGACCCATCTGAGGGATTAGTTTCCGAAGGCTCAATACCTTGAGTATCCAGAGGCCTAGTTATCTCCACGTGGGAGTCGGAGGCGGCCTGTTGCTCTGAGGTAGTGGGTGTCAGGGGCTGCGAAAGCACCTCACTGAGAACCGGCGAACCGGCGACTGGCCTAGAAGAGGCTTCGTCGTCGGTTTTGGACCTCGGATGCCTGTCCTTTTTTTTTCCTTGCGCTTTTTAGTAAAGTAATGAAAAGCAAAATCGTACCAACGCTTAATAGTGCGTTGATTAAATCTAGCACAAAACCGACAACTAGCAATGTCGTGGTCAGGGCCTAGGTAAGGAATACAGTAAGAATGAAAATCCTTATGAGGTATTTGCTTCCCACAAGAAATACAATTGTTAACGTTTTCTGACATCGGTCTGGAGTAAGAAAAAAGTTTCCCCAACGGGGTACTTAGACTTTATTGAAGACTTCGGATCTGAAATTCAATTTTGAAAATCTCAGGAGTCGGCCAACCGGCACTTGCAAATTGCTTTTGCTTCGGGCACCGCGCGGCAAGAAAGACTGAAGAAAATGGCATCGGCTGCATCTTTTATACCCCTAGTGCACTGATGTCAGGGAAGAGGCGACAGCAACCGACGCAGGACCAGAACTCTGGAATTCAAGCCGACTGCGGGTAGCGTGCCAGCAGGATAACCCAAGTGTAATGACTGCAACAGTGAAGCACGATGAACATCCTTGCTGTAACACCTAAGACGGCCTTCCTTCCTACTTTCTAAAAATAGCTGCCAAAGCCACTGCTCTCCCTATCTCAATTTTAATAAACCGTTCATTCCAAGAAAGCTATGTACCCAACTCTGGTAAAAGGCCTTTATCATTCCCATTCATAAAAGGGGACAACAACAACAACAACAATATTCCCAATTTCAGTCCTATTGCCATCTTATCCCCCATTTGCAAAAATACTAGAAAAATGCATTCACCTGCAACTATTATCACACCTCATAGTTAACCATCTGCTTACCCCCACGCAACATGGGTTCATACCTGGCTACAGTACTACCACTGCTCTTCTCTCCTTCCTTAAAACCATCAATAGATCTTGCGACTCCGGTCATCTAATGTCAGCCCTCCTCTTGGACTTATCCAAGACCTTTGATACCATTTCTCACAACCTTCTTCTATTCAAACTTTCCAACCTTAACCTTATCTGTCTCCTCTGTCAGCTGGTTCACTAATTGCCTCTCCAGCAGACAACAAGCAATCAAATGGAAAAAATCCACCTCCTCCTTCATTAAGACTCCTACAGGTGTGCCCCAGGGTTCTATATTAGGTCCCTTACTGTTCAACATTTTCATCAATGACTCCCACCAGTCCATTCCCAATGTTAAATTAATCCAATATGCAGATGACTCTACAATCATCTGTTCTGCCACCTCCACTTCCTCCCTCCAAAAATTAACTGAAGAGGCCTTCTCTTCCACCAAACACTGGATGTTAGATAACCATCTAGCACTCAATGTAACAAAAAATAACTTATGTCATTTACTCCCTCTAAAAACAACACTATAGACAAGAACAGTTCCTCTATTACCAGCCAAAATAATACCCCTACTCGAGATATTACCTCATGCCAAACTATTAGGTGTCCTCATTGATGAACAGTTTAAATTTGATATCCACCTACAAAACAATATCAAGAAAACCCATCAGAAACTTGGTATGCTTTATCGCCACAATCACTACCTTACTCCCTCCACTAAGTTTGTTCTCTCTACTACATACCTCATTCCCTCCCTCCTATATGGTGCCTCACTTCTTACTAACCTTCAAACTTCCCTAAAGGCAAAACTTTCTTCCTGCTACAATAAAATGTCCAAGTTTGCTACAGGCTACAAATCCTTCACTGTAATACCCTTCACAAACTGAAATGGCTAGAGATCCCCAGTTACTTTACCTATACTCAACTCACCCAAGTTCACAAACTTATCTTCCATCCACCTCTCTGTCCCTCTCTTGCCTCTTCTCTCAAAATGCATTTACCTGAGATCAAATAACCAGAATCTAATTGAACTTCACAAACCTGACCCACCCTACAAACAAACTCATTTGGAAATATTTGTAAATATGTACTAACACTCTTTCGAATATGTTCATTTTCTTTATTTTTTTTTTTTATTGTAAAATGTATTATTATACTGTATTACTCATTTGTCATTGATTTTTATAAATTGCACGAGGTCCTACATCTGTATAATGTTCTTACATCTACAGAATATCTGTATTCTACTACTGTGTTACTCATTTGTTTTGCATTTTTCATATTTCTATAATTTCTGATGGAGCTTTTCTCCCTGGGACTGCATTGAAAATGGGCTCTTCTCGGCCCAATGGACTATCCTGGTAAGCAAACTGTAAAATAAATAAATAAATGATATACCTTTTGCAGAAACTGCATACAAAATTGGCACTGGAAATACACTGGTATACAGGAGTGACTGCACACACACCATTTCTCATGCACGTGCAGGATGACAGTACATTTAAGTATAAAGAAAATCCAGCACCCCAAGCATTCAGTAAAGCAGGTATTTCTAACAAGTTATGGAAGTCATCATGAGAAGAGACAATGAAACTGTAATTTTACTTTTATTATTTATTATTGCAATGGCACACTTAGCAACTTAGAATTATTATTATTTATTTTATTTATTTAATTATTATTTCACTATTTATTATCAATTAATATTAATTAATAATTTACTTATTATTTATTATTATTATTATTTTATAGTATTCTTAGAGAATAGTCTAACTATCCATCGAGTCTCAGTGGCTTCAGTAAAAAGGTGGTTGTAAATGAATGGGGTGGGGATCTTAAGACTTTTACTGAAGCCACTAAAACATGATGGATAGTTAGACTCAGGGCTGATATGGGTCGTGGTCTTAATAAAAAGGTCTCATTGAAACCACTTCTTAAAGCAAAGCCACTGAATAGATGAATGTGTTTCACATATATATACTCTATATAGTTTTGTATATTTTTGTATGTATATAATTTTTGTCATTTAATATATTTTTATCTAGAAAATTCCTTATATAGTATTTTGTGCTGGAGTTTAGTGTGCCTGATATGCATATATGAGTTTTGTATAATATTGATCTATCCTGATCTATTTTAATGTCTTAGGGCTTTTAATAGTTGTTCATTATTATTTAATTGAAAGTAACCTATTACTTGGTTAGATCTAATTGGTTGCTATATATAAATGCTTTGGGTGCTTTGATTTAGATGTAATGTCTGAAGAAGCAGTATTCATACTGTGAAAGCGCTAACGTTTAATAAATGCTGGCTTCCTACTTTTATTTTTGAGTCTGGTTTTTGGCGTAAGACAGCAACTGCCTACTTGCTTTGCCTCACTCTTACGGACTTTTCTAGTATTTTCAGTTTGAAGAGTGAGGCATTCACCATCCTTGCTGCATTCGTTGCACTTAGTATGGTTTGTGATGTAAAATGCTTGCAATTAGGATCGTATCAGTGTGGTTTGTTTTCATTTGTATAAATGTATGACTGCTTATGTTGTAAGTGATGGTTTAATAAAGATGCTTCTTGTTTAAAAAAGGTAGCAGGAATTGAATAATTTATGCAATGTTGTTTAATTTACATGATACATAGCAATATATATATATATAAAGTATAATGTTTGTTAATGTTAATTTGTTATTGCAGTTTGATTACTTTTGTATAAATGTAAATTTGCGTATGTCAAGTGATAATTCAATAAGGTGTTCAAAGAAGATATGGAGAAGATAGATGCCTACAATGGGCAGGGATATTTTTCTTCAATGGGTATAGTCAAAGACTTTTAAAAACTTAAGACATCTTAGATCAAGAGAAAAGAAAGAAGCTATAGGTAAAATAGTTGGGTAAAACAAAAAGAGAACTTGTGAGATCATTATGAAAAGAAGAATAAAATATAATACAGAGTGTATGAGAACCCTGAGCAAGCAACACGGCTATAATACTTAGAAAGTGAGTAAGACTGGTGTGTGTAGATGTTAAGGTAAAACATACAAATGGGAAGTAGAAAGTGTGGTATTATAAAGAGCAATAAGTCTTTTAAACAAATATGTTTAGTAAGATGAAAAAGTAAGACAAATGGAAGATAATTGCTAAGATTACATGCAAAGTTTAGTAGAGGAGATTAAGTGATAGAAATTGATTTAATTATGCAGTCAGAATACATATGAATGGGCAATAGTAAGGATGTGTAAAAAACACAACTATGAACAGGTTAGTAGTGAAAATAAAATGACAAGTGTATGTTCACATAATATCACAGTTTTAATGCATTGAATTTAGGTGTATTCTTTTTTCATACAGATGTTAAATTTACACCAATTTCTAGTCTGCCTGACAGAGCTTGGAAGCCTTATTTGCCTGAAGTAAAATTACAGCAGTCTCAAGGTACTCTATTTCTAATTTTCTTCCTAATGTATAAAAATATTTACATGGTATAACTTTACTATATACATCATATTACCTTGTAGACCCCTCTAAGAACTTGCAATAAACATATTTGCATCTGCTGAAACAATTTCTAACTTCCCATTCATATTTTTTTCAGCTTATCAGTATTAATAATCATGGCACTTGCCTTTATAATTCATAGCACAGGATCAGATAATAGAGCATTTTCTAATTTTCAGAAAAGAATGCATTCAGCCTATAAGCCCTTAAACATATTTAACTTAAGTAAAGAAAATTGGTAAATCTCTAAGAGGCATGGTGAACTTTAAGGGCAAAAAGCATAGTTCTATTTCTAAATCATAGTAGCTGATAGGACTGACCCCCATCTCTTTGTTGGAACACCTTCACCGTTCCATTGTAATACATATGTGGATCTATGCCTCGTGGACCATTACCATGTGTTTTCTCACAACAGGCAATATAATACTGATGTAGCTCATATTTAAGCAATGGGTTCCATTACTCACTGTGTGTTATAGTTTTGTTTTTCTGAGTGTTTTGACTATGTCTAGGACTTCCATTAGCTATCAGTTATATAAATACTCATAAAGAGGAGAACTCTGTGAATGAATGATAAACTGAACACAAGTTATTTCATCATCAACACAGTTAGCCACCCCCTTTCAAGAAAAAAAAAAAACATAATTCCAATTTATTTTGAACAAATGTGCACTAGCCAGCCATTAATATCAATCTATAAGCTGAGCAAATGAAAAGTATAAGTTCCCATAGCACAGCTAGCCACCAATCAACAAAAAAATGAGTTTATTTCACACAAATGCACACTAGCCAGCCTTTAAAATAATATCAAAAGGACAAAGTTACTGTCAATCCCCCCCCCCCAAACAAAATATAAATCTTTAGATTTATTCACATAAATGCACCCGAAGGGTCAAAGTTTAACCAACCAAGTGAAAACAACAAGTTACATTTATCCACAGCACAGCTGGCCAACCCCACCCCTGAAAAAAATGATAAAAATATTTCAGTTTATTAACACAAATATTCACTTGTCTGCCTTAGCAGCAGAATTTAAGCTGAGCAAATAAAAGGGCAAGTTACTTTAATCCAAAGCCCAGTTAGCTATCCCCCCACCAAAACAAAAAGAGGGCAGAGGATTTGAATGAAAAAAAGAACATACATATCCACTTTGAAAACATTTAAACAAAAGCACACACACATAAGCCAAACTTTAAAATATTTATACAAATGCAAACACACACACAAACACACATTAGTTTAGCCACCATCCCCCTCCCCCTCTCCAAAAATAAGAAAGAAAATCTGGCTATATTCACATAAAAAAATGCTTACCATCAGTCCAGTAATCCACAATGCCCTGGCTGATTCATGAGTTGTGCTTAATCCAGTTCTCTGGGTTCAGTTAAGCAAAAACAGCTTTTCCATTGCAAAACTCTACTGCATTGTATTACTCTACAACTAGAAAGCTGCTGTCAATTTTAAAAATAACTGCAGTTCTCTCCAGACTTCACTGTACTTCTTTCTGAGTTCCCTCCAATCCTGTACCACATTTGCATGCATGGACACACGGATGCATGCAAGAGGAAGAAACAAAGCATTTAATTCATTGCCAGATCATGGCCCAATGGAGCCCTAGACAGGGTAATGGATCTGGATCAGGACCCCCCATATCAACACACACACACACACACACACACACACACACACACACACACACACACACACACACACACACACACACACACACACATACAAACACCCTGCAGCCATTCCAGTGTCCCATTACTTAGCTATTTCCAGTTACCATGAGCACTGTTCAAACCTATCAGTGTACATACTGTTTTCTTTATTACTTCTACAATGATTACAGATATTTGGATTTCATTTAAAACTTTTATTTTGAACAATGTAGCACAAACACTGATAGACATTTGTTAAACAAAGCAATACAGTGTCACGGTGAAAAAGAGACATCATTAACAGTAAACTTGTTTAAACGTGACACTTTCATTCATTGAAACAGCATTAAAAGACACATTCAAAGAAAATGCATCTGGCCAGTGGCAGATAAAGTTTACCTTTGGTCTGGTTTCAAACCATAGGCTCCTTGCACACATTTTAGGACCATGCACACATGCATATATTGTTTGAATTACCTTCCTGATTGTATTAAATTATATTTCTTGTAGAATACAAAAGAAAACTTGTTAGACTGTTTTTAAATTTTTAGATTTGAACATTTTCCAGTAAGCAATGACAGAAAACAGATGACCCAATAATGACTAAACTGTCCATTTCAGTATATTTCAACCATAAAAGGCCATACAAACTTCTGTCATTACAATCCAGCAATACCAGTCAATATACACAAAGTAAAAGTCTTCTAAATAGCTCCAAATTAAAGAGATCTGTAACTAATGAAGAGGTTGCTGCTAGCAAGTAACTTCACATTTCAGTGTTTCTTCTACAAATTCAGTGCCTGTTGCCCTTGAAAAATAAACTGCCTGTATTACACTAAATTGGTAAGCTGTTAATAATGCAGTAGGGAATGGATGGCAAACAGACAACAGGCTCATAGTTACTAGGCATCTCATCCAAAGGAGGACCTAGGACTGCAGCACCCCCCCCCCCCGCTCGCTTAAAGTACAGCACATTATCAGCAATCCATCTGTATGCTGTGGCAGTAGAACCCACAGCCTTCTGCATCATAAGTAAGCAGTGCTACCTGTTATGCTAGGACCATTTGCTAAATAGAACAGATGCACATTGAATAAACTTAGCATGAGCAGCAGTAAACCTCTCTTCCATTGAAACTCACAGTTGCTTGAAAATACACTGAACCTTTCAATTCCTTGAAAATGCACAAAAACTCACTTTTTTATAGTTGGTGTAGAAGATTCAGGCTCTTGTTTCCTATAACCATGGTACAGGGTTTGAGCTTGAGGAAATATACTAACCTGCTTAGTTTTCAACTGTCCAGATGTTTGCTTCACATTTTTAGCCTGTTCCTCAAAGTTTGCAGTTATCTGGTAAATCACTGAGGAATGAAATTCCTAAATAATGGCATACATTTATGTTTCAGACTTCATATTGTTCAGAAAATGCATGCTACCACAAATTCTGTTATTTTAGCAACTTTCTAAGTTTATGAGAGTAATATTTAAAATATGTCCCTATTTTTGGTCTTTTCTCCCCACATTATTTTAGGCTTTGTCCAGATTTGAGAGGTATGTTAATGTGATACATATTCAAACACACACACACACACACACACACACACACACACACACACACACACACACACACACACACACACACACACACCAAACACAAAGCAGAATATCCTTAAAGGATCTGGCTCTGGTTTTAGTTTAAGCTTTTCACATTTAAAACTCAAAAACATTTAAAAGACAAGGCTGCACTCCCTTACTGTTTGCACCCACTGCAGACCACGCCCTCCACCCACACATAAGTATACCTCTGGTAGTGGAATTGGTGGGACTAGGAGTGATAATACAAACTATGAAAACCTTCTTCCACTCATTAAGATCTTAAGAAATAATGCTACTCAAACTGTTAACAGCAGTTGTAGTGATATTACTCAGAGTCACTTGGGATTAATTTCACATGTTTGTGTACCTAGACTATAGGAAGTGAAGGTGATGTTGTTAAACTTACTAGTTTAGTTATAATGATGCACGGTGTGTTTTACTTACATAGTAAAATGGCACTTTAATAGTAATAGCAATGTGTTAGATGATGTGATTGTTCTACCCAATGAAATTTAATGTAAGTAAGGCTGGTACTAATAACATCGTTGGAGTTAAATAATAAATGACCCTTGTGTGAAGAAGAAGAAATTGATGACTACCATGTACTTAAGAGGAAGATAAATAGGAGGGCTCTTGGAGGTAATTCTATAAATTCAGTTAATGAAGTAATTGTCAGGGAAGATTTATGTGAGTCTGGTGTTAAGTTTTGTATGCATCCTCTTGCAGTTAGAGACAAACAAATCCTAATTGTAGGAGACTCATTGCTAAGAGGTGTTAAGAATGCTCTTCCTAGGTTCAAAGACAATAGATTACTGTGTCTTGTTTGAGTGCTTGTAAACTGAGAGCTAAAATAGACAGTATTAGGAAATTATGTAACAGATACCTGTATTAACGTAATTATTGTGGTGATGAGGTTTAGTGATGTAAGTAGATTAAGTGAGCTTTTTAAGAAACTGTGGATGAAATGTTTTTGTGGTATATTTCCATCTCTCAAATAGAAAGGTTAAATGCACTTATGAGTAAGAGTATCTATTAACTTCATTAGAAGGGAATCACTGATGTACCATATAAAATCTATACAATTGTAGGAAAATGTTAATGACAAGAAAGCTTACTTTTCTAATGATTTGTAACACTTGAGCCATCTGGGCAATTATGTGTTGTGCAAGTATTTGACTAAATTAGTTAAACCTTTTCTTACAGTGGAGGTTGTTTATCAGAAATTGAATTCTTGAAATGTTTGTTAACTAATACATAAAATATTAGTAAGTCAACTAACTGATCTAGAAGCTTATCTAAAAAAATATCAAATCATTTAAACAAATAAAACTTGGTTTAGTATTACTACCACTTCTCTGACCACTCAAGGTTATTGTGGAAATCATAGGTCTAATAAGGGTGAGAATATGTAAATGTATTTCTATCCAATTTACTTCAGTATTACTTCTAAGCAATTAAATGACAGAATTTATGACTGGGAGATTAACCAGTGGTTGTGGAAGTAAGAATGTGGCTCTCTTTTATCATTTGCCAAAACTATCTAAATGATCTAGATATTGTCTTTAAGTCAACAAATAATTACATGTATTCAGAAGAAGTATGGTATAATTGCCAGTGATTTAAATGCTCCCATTATTGATTGGTCATTTAGTAAACTGGAAAATAAGATCTTAACTGAGAGTATCTGTTGGAGTTACTCTCATATCATAATAGGGAATACTAGGGTGGAAATAAAGTACTGGATGTTGTTTGGCTCCCTAAAAAAAAAAAAAAAAAAAAACAACTAAAATCCAAATATTGTAATACATCTCCAGAGTTATGTAATTCAGGTCATTTGTGTGTTTTTTTGAAGTTTTGGATTTTAATTTACCAATCGTTAATGGAAGGGTGCAGTTTAAAAAGTTTTATAGATCAGATTTTGTGTCTATTAAAACTGAAATTTCTCAATGGGATTTGGACTCCAAGATGAAAGGTAAAACTATATGTGAAAAATTAGATATTTTTATAGCCACATAGTTTGATCAATTCCCTTGTTCCAACAGGTATTTCTATAAGAAGGAAGCATATAAGATCTCCTTGGAGAAGTACAAAACTTAAATTAGGAGATAAAAGAAAAACTGTTTAGATATTTTAAGGCTCTTCCAACTGTGAACAAAAGTCTGTTCATAATAATTTTAAGAAATAATTCATATGATAAGTTAAAGAATATAAGATTGCTTATGACATAAAGTTAGCATCTAGTGTATTAGACAATAAAATTAGATTGTTTAAATACCTAAGAGGTTGATAATGCCTCGAGTTTGGTATTAAGAGATGAGAATGAGTGTATGACTAGCACAAACATCTAGGCCAATTTGTTTGTTTATGTTTTTCCCTCTGTGGAAGATCCTCTGCATTGATTAATTATTTCCATTCTATGCAAAATGTAGTTGGTAGCTGTTCAACACTAATGGATGAACATATAAAACAATCACTAGGCATTACACAGTGGTTGGACCAGATGGTTTGAATGGCTATTTTCTGAAAGGGGTAAATGACTGTTTTACACTTATTTGGCTTATTTGTTTCAAAAAACCTTAACTGGAGACTTTTTGCAATATTTTGGAAGGAGGCTAATGTCCTAGAATGAAAAATCATCATGGTTATATTTTTGCTGTTTATAGACCAATTAGCTTGATGTGTATTCTGGAAAAGTGTTTTGAGAGGGCACTAAGTTTATCCTTTAAGCATATCTTTAGTTTTCTTGTTATATACACCAACATGGATTTATTTCTTAAAGATCCAGTCTATCTAGTTTGGTCAATTTCAATTACTATATACTAAATGTGTTGGAGAAAGGATTAACTACAGATGTGTTCTGTTTGAACTTGGCTAAGGCCATTGATTCTATCCCACATTCTATATTTATTGACATTTTGCACAGGACAGGTATGAATATTTTTTGTAAAGGGATGGGTTATTCACTGGTTGATACGTCGGAAAAGCAAAGTTAAGATTAAGAGCACATTCTCAAAACACCTTTGCTGTTTGGGTTGCTTATGAGCCACTGTCTGATATCAAAACAAATTAGTCAATGTAAATTTGCTGATGACTTAAAGATTGGAGGTGTGATGACTAATATAGTAGATCAGTTCTTAAAAAACAATTTGGACAGGTTAACCACATTAATACATCATAAGGTATGAAATTCCACAATAAAAATGTTCAGTTATTCATTTTGACATTGATAATAATAGTTATCTATATGTCCTGGATAATTTAATTTGCCTCTCATTTAACTATGTTAAGGATTTATCTGCAACTGTGGATTCATCTCTCTCTTTTGAATTTCATGTGAACTGTGTTGTTTGGAAATTACATGGTTTAATAAGGAATATTTTTAGAACCTTCAACTAGGAACTCAGTTGTTATGGCAAAGTTATTTTGTACTAATATCCCTCTGATGACAGAATATTGCATCTCTTTCTATGTCATGGGGGATTTCACAACTGGCTAAGCTTGAGCATGTTCACAGAAAATTTACTTGATATATAGCATGATAAGAAATTAAATATATCAGGATAAGAATCCTTAATATATGAAATGGGACTTCAATATTTACAACACTGTTAAAGAGCTTATAGATTAAGGACAGATTTCATTTTGGTGTGATAAGGATGATCTCTTTTCTGGAATGATGGCAGTTGATTTTAGCAACCACAGTCTAAATACTAGGAATAATAACTTACTAGTTCATCTGCTTAGTGTTAACTCAAAACAGAAGTCTTAATTTTTTAGGGCTGGCAGACTATGTAACACTCTACCTACAGATATTAGGTGTGTAAAAAATCTATTAATATTTAAGCCTTTATTAGAGTTATGGTTCAAAATGTTTATATGTAATAGGGTCAAAATTTAAGCAACCCCTTATCTGACCCTCATAGGCTCTCAGCTTGAAAAACATTTCACTGAGTCACTGAGACATTAAATTGGTTGAACTGGAGAAGACAAGGTATGAAAAAAGAGACTATGATTGCAGTGAAAAAAAGATGGCAGCTTAGACTGTATTATTTATGGGAAGGAAAAGTTGGCTTTACTTTGCTCTGTTCTCAAGATAAATTTCTTGATATCTATTTCTTGATTGCACAGCAAGTTGGTTATGATTTGAAATCTGATCGTAATTCCATGTACATCTCCTTGCTGATTTTGGTACATATTCAATTCAGTCTGTGTACTACAATGTATTTACTTACTTTTTTATTTATCCTTTGTTGTCCGGGTTAGTCCCACTAGGTTAGTGCCTTCTTTCAGTGCAGACCCAAATTGGTATTTATACTACTAGGCAAAATTTGGCCAGGGCATCAGAGAGCTTTTTCTACTCTTTTGAGGTACTAAATGGTGCCACAGGACTACTACAACAGCAAGGAAGAGGCCTAAGGAAAGTAGCAGCATGGATGAGGAAAGAAAATCTATGGAGAGTTTGGAGCTGGAAAGTGAGAATTTGGAAAGAAATGTGTTTGATATGGAGCTTCAAAATATAAACAAAGCTTCTTATGTGGTGGATGATACAAATGAGCAGTGTTTAGTCATTTCCTTGGAGAAAGTAGTAAGTGAGTCTGTGGAAGTACTGCAGATAATATAACTATCAGGAGGGCTTGCAAATTAAGTTTTGTTACAAATATTCAAGCAGTATGATCTGGATGACAGCTCTGCTGTTTCATGGGGTGAAATGTATGATAACTTATTCAGAAGTGCAGAGGATATGGAAAAGGAACCAGGTGAAGTGGCAGCAGAGAATTCAGCAGTAAAAACTAATTCAGCAGTGACAGAAAGGAAAAGAAGGCATCAGCAATAAACTGAGAAGGGGTCTGGTTTGTGGCAGCAGCTAATGGGGTAACTAAAACATATGCAGCAGTGATAGCAGTCAAAAAAGAAGAGCAGCAAAAACTGTAAGTAAAACAGTTTTTTAAAAGAAGAGAAGTTCAACTGTGAGAATAAGATAAGATATTATGCATGGGACAATTTGGTAACAATTCAGGTTTTTAAAGCTCAAGAAATTTGATCTGTTATACCTATTGGGACAGAGACTTTTTGTGACTTAAAATTTGAAGTTGATGGACTGATGATAAAATTTCTGGAACTCTATAACAAAAAGAAGGTCATTGTTCCACTGGACAATTATTTGTTTTCTGGTTGTAACTTAAATGTTAGAAAAATACTTTGCAATTTAGAAATGATGAACTAGAAGATGATTTAAAAAAATGCATGCAGAATTTGTGTGAAACTGTTGATAGTCCTGTTATAGTTACAAGTGAGAGAAGCTTATGGAATGGAGAGTGAATGGGGTAATGTTTTGAAATATGAAAACAACATGGTGAAACACTTGCCAAGTGCTATTTTTGCGGCTGGTCATAGAACGACATTAAGATATACTAGCCAGTCTAAATCCTGTTTCTTTTGTGGGTACTTTTCTCACTTTGTTAATGCTTGTGACAAGGTACAATGTAACCATTGTGGGGAAAAAGGACATACTGCAACAAGGTGAGTGCCTGAATGCAGGTTGTGTAAAAAAAAAGAACACTTTTAGATGGATTGTCAAGAACAAACATGTACAAGGAAGGACAACAAGAGGCTGGGGGAGAAGGTGAAAACATATATGAGGAAGGACAATAAGAGATTGGGGACAGGGTGAACTAGGTAAAGTAGCTGCTGTAGAAGAAGAAAAAATATGGAGCAGAATATGAGGAGAGAGAGTGCATGCAGGAAGAGAGGTTAAGAAGATTAATACTAATGTTTTTTAAACTTATACCCAGTGAAAAATCTGATTTTGAGGATCAAGGGTTATTTGTTCAGAAAACCAAGTGGAAATATTCAGTTGCAGAAAGAGTAAAACTAAGAAAATGAACATTTAACAGTATTTCCACTAAACCTTAACAGAAGGGAAAACAATTTTAGAGTACTTTCAGTAAACACGATTATTATTAATACTGTAAGAAGGACAGGAATACTGGAATAGTGTGGATGTTATTCTGTTAGAGGATGTAAGCTTCTTGACAAATGAAGAAAGACTGCAAACAGAAAAACTGTGAGGTGGAAATATACTATGGAACTTAGGAAGTAAACTTTCTTGAGTGGTTGTGATATTTTTTACATATTTTATTAGATGATTTTAAATCACTCACAATTTTATTATAATGAGCTCCTCAGACTGTCACTATTTTCATTGGTTTTAACTTAGATGCTTGAATGTTATTGGTCCTTTTAAATGTATTGGCTTATATAATGCTTAATTAGTTAATTCATTTTGTCTGATGAAGTCTAAGCTACAGGCTGACGAAAACGCATGTACTGGATGTGTAATAGCGTTTACGAACTTTGTGATCTAGTTTTGGACGTTTTATACTTTGAATAAAGTGCGGATTGTGTGCGCTGTCTCTGGATTCCTTTTGTTGTGATATGTGAAAAAACAGTGACAATACTAGATGTAGCATTGGTAAGGATGGGAAGTTTAACTGTTGTGGATATGAGGTGGAAAGAACATGTTTATAGTATTATAGCATTATATGTATATTTAACTAGAAATGAAAGAGAATCTGTTTTGTCAAAAATGAGACTATGGCACGATTAATGTGAAAATTATAACTGCAGGGGACTTTAAATGTAGTATGTTAACTGTGTGGAACAAAAGCCAATAGACTTACAAAAGGGGGCACTTGGATCTGAGAATGATTATTTTTTATTATCAAGAGACTTGGGGTAAGAATGGTGATACAGCTGTGACAGGTTTTTCAGACCATCTAATAATATATGGATGGAGCTCATGGAAGAGGGTATATTAAAATAGGAAAGAGAGCAAAAGATGGGTTGAAATTGGACAGTAGGAAGTATTGCAGTTATGAAGGATAATGTAACCATGAAAGCCTCCTACAAAACTGAAAAGAATGGTTTATTGAATTTAAAAATAAGTATTAAAAGTGTTCCTTCTGTGGCAGGATGATGTAAGAAAGGAAGAAAATGTTGTTGTTGTTGTCTTTCAGCTTTTTCCCGGTTAGGGGTCGCCACAGGGGAACACTGGTCCACTAATGATTGGCAGTAGATTTTCACGAACGCCGAGGTGCCAGCTCGACGTTCAACCTTCAATGAAGGCACACCCATTTACGCATGTCTTTCGAATGCCCACCCAACCGCAGGGAGGACATGCAGACTCCACACAGAAGGCACTCCAGCCAAGAATCAAACGGGAGAACCTCTTGCTGTGAGGCAACAACGCTACCGCTGCACCACCGTGGATATATTTCTTTTTCCATATTATAATACCTTCTTGATTTCTTCTATAAATTCTCTAATGCATTTTATACACTTTCCATACTTTAAGAAAGGAAGAAAATATAAAGTATGGAAAATGTATAAAAATGCATTACAGAATTTAGAGAAGAAATCAAGAGAGTATTATAATATAGAAAAAGAAATATATAAAAGAACTCAAGGAAGCTCAAGGCATTACTGTTTAAGCAGAAATATTATTTACAAGGGAGAAGGGAGGAGGTATCTGCAAATTTGGGTGAAAGAGTAAAGGAGAATACAAATAATAAGGAAAATGAAACAAAACAAAAGACAAAAAGAACATAAAGGCAAACTATGAATGTTACAGAACAACATGTAGAAAATATTTATGAGTAAAAAGAAGGAAAATAAGAGAGAATGGAAAGTAAAAAAAAAAAATCCAGAATGAGTTAAGGAAGAATTTGATAAAAAATACTATTAGTGAATTAGATGACATACTTAGGAAAGTAAATGTTGAGTCAGTATCAGGCCCAGATGTTATAGGGTATGAAATGTATAAGAAATAAATGAGGTTGGAAACAGACCATTTTGCCCAGGGACATCTTCAAGGTGGGGGTGTTAGAGTTGCAGGATTTGGGAGGATAGGGGTAGGATAGGGTTAAATAGGAATGGATGAGGTTTGGGAGGAAGTGAGGTAGGGGTAGGGAGGGGCTTAAAGGATGTTAGGCAATAGTAACTGGATTAGGAGTCACATTTTGGCATGAACTTGCTACATGCAGGTTCATGTCCTAAAGACCAGTGTGTCCCTTGGTCAGGTAGGCTTTGGTTTGGTGGTGGGGATAAGAAGGTGAGTACTTGGGGTATAGGGTATGGTTGTATGTATGCAGATTAAAGTTGATGTCTTAAGTACAGGGACTAGTTTTTTTTTTTTTTTTTGAGGCAATGGCATCAGTGGCTTGGATGTGTTATCTGCCTTCACTCAGGAGATTTGTGGTGTATGGTAGAAAGCACATGGGGAGGGGTATGTTTCCTGGCCCATATACAGTGCATGTCCATTTGGTTTTGGTGGTTGGGTGTGTTGGTGGTATGGTGGTTTGAGCAAGGGGCTGTGATGGGGGGAGGGGGATTGGTCCGATAGCTTTTATACAAAAAAAAAAAAAAAAAAAAAAAAAGCCACTCCGAAGAAGTTTTTGTCAGCTAGATGGAGGCTAGGGGTAGGATAAATGTTAGCCCCCCTTTTCTGGCAGTGCTCCTCATTTCTCCATGGCATGTGGGGAGGAGCCGTTGTGGTGCTTTTCAGCTCTGCCTTACAGGGCTTTTGTGGGCTTGGAGATATGACATGCACATGTGCTGGATTTTCCTTTTGGCCGTCCTCAGCCGCTATCGCCATGAGGTCCTTCAGTCAGGTATGGAGGTAATACCTGTTTTCTGTGCAAGTGCTGGTAATTTCATTCATGCTCGGTGGCAAAATGAGAGCACATGTGGTTAGGAGAACCAGAATCAAAGTGTTAAATACCATCAGAAAAAATGCCGTTTTTCGTAGTTTGAAACTGTTTCATTTGCAGTAGGTCAAGAACTGCTGAAAACCCAACAATTCACTTATTTTAGGAGATTTCTCCCTCCCTTCCTCAAGCTGATCCACCCTGGAGTTGGTCTGGGTACAGTGGGGAGGGGGATACTTCAACTTAACTTTTTCACTCTTATGTGGTTTATTTATTTATTTATGGTATTTGGTATTATTTTACACTTTTTCTGATGTTTATTTTGTCCTTTAGTGCTCCATAGCAGAACCTGATGAAGACGGCAAATGTCCTGCAACATCAGAAAAAGAAATATAAATAGGTGGATTTTCAATGCAGATCTCTTGCTCGCTATGAGGTTGACAGGTTTGGTGTCGCTGGTCTTGTGGCATGGTGCCGTACTGGGGCGGTGCTTGACAATGCTACAGTATTTGTAGTCCCCACTTTGATATCCTTCAGACCTGAATCTTCAGACCTGGTTATACAAGGGATTCTTTCTTTGTGCAAAGGCTACCCATTTCTAAATATACTGAGCGGTATTCATATTTTGACACTTGCAAAATAAACATTTGCTTGAAATTGTTAGCCCGGTCATGTAATCTATAGGAAATCAATTTCTTTCTTTCCTTCTCATTTTGCATGTTTGGGACCGGGTCAAATACTTTTTCTCATATATGTAACCTTTGAAAATCAAAGACTTACATTATCAATTATTTTTCTATTTGTACATATTGTGTGTATACGTCAGCCATTGCCCTAGTAGAAAAAGGGAAAATCTGCCTTTTGTGATGAAACTGCCCTAAACACTTTATACTTAACTTTATCTTTTAATGTTATAAATAGAGTCATGTCATAATATTTAATATTTGGTTCTGTTGTTACTAACCTCTTTAGCACTTCAGAACTCTTTTCTTTAACTGTAGACCATCACCAAACTACATCATTATCTGTCAGGTTTCTCGCTGGCACAATGATCACTGACAAATGTTGAATAATTTTTGAAAGATACTGTACCATTTCTATGAATCCCACTAGAGATAATCTTTAGTAGTAGATTGCACATTTACAACCTTATCAAAATCTTGCTCTTGGTCAATCTTAGTCAACACATGGTCCATATATTTAATTTAAATGACAACTAACTGGCATCTGCCTTTGCTGAGCTTTAGAATTTTCATTCTAAAAATATATAACACTTTGATTTCATATATGTCATGTCTTTGCTAATGCTTCAGACTAAACTGTCATGAACAATATTAACTATTACTGTTAGATTTTTGATTGTGTTTTCTACAACTCTCTGGAACATCTCTAGTAATTATGATAACCCAAAAGGAAGCCTTAACAAGCTGAAGCTGCTTCAGGGCATTTTTACTGTACAGAGTCTAGGATCCCTTTCAATTAATTTTGCCAACCCCCCTAGTTTGTAGCAGGCAGTCTAAAGACGGTGGCATTAGGCATAGCTGCAACCATTTCTTTTGTAGTCTGAAGTGTAGAGAGCTCCCTTTTGATGTATTTATTAAGATCTTGTAAGCCAATATAAATCCTGACCATGCGTTGCTTTAATACAGATTTTGTCTATCTGACTCTTATTCCTAGAGACTTCACACTTTAATACATGTTCAGTTATAGGCTTTAGAGAAGCTGGTACTCTCCATGAATCACAGGAACTGCAATATGTGTTGTCTTTAACTGTATTAAGCCTGCAGGCATCCCAAACATTCAAACAGATCAGAATGCCCTTCCAGAATGTCATTTGAATTCTGTATCATTGTGTCCTTACTCTGCCTTATCATTCTGTACTTGTAATGAAGTGCTTACCAGATACTTATTTTTACTGATTTCCTTGTTGCATTGGATTGATATACAACAGGGTTCTTTATATACAATATTTTTCTTGGGTTCTGCACTTTGCATATAACATTTTACTGTCCCTGTAATGCAATAGTATCAGTATTACTCAAACATTCATACATACTTCTGTTGCATGTATTCTGCAGTCCCACATGCATATTCTTACAGCTCTGTGCTGATGCTTATTTTGTATGTTTCCAGTATCAATAGAATGCATATTGTGACTGCACACCATGTCTGTTCTAGTGTAAACCTTTTTATTGCTCATCTAGATTTATGGGGTTTAGTTTAACATATTCAACTGGTAGTTAAATTTATCTTGGGTATTTGCTAGGGTCATTGGAAGCATTGCTTCAGTTATGGCTGCTTTGCCATAGATGTGAGGGGCGGTGGTACATTCCTTCCTGTGTTGGGGGGATAGGTTGTCCTTGAGGATGTCTTTGAATGGGGGTTATGTATTTTGGATGATTTACATGTCTTTTCTTTCTTGCAGATAGGGTCTTGGAATGCTGCGGCTGTAATTTGGAATAGGTGGGTATAAGAAGCAGCCTTTTCTTTACATATTAGAGGGTTTACTCTTTTCTTTGTCTTTGTAGATGGTGATGTGCCAAGTACCAGTGGTGGTGATACACAGTGAATTTGCAGATGATGGAAGCAGTGGCGTGCGAGGAGATTACAGATCTGGAGCATAAGTGGTCAACAGTTACTGACGGAAGTAAGTGGATTTCACAGTTGATTTTTGGTAGAGGATTTACACTGCTAGTCAGAGAAGGATAGGCATTTGAATTTTTGATCTCAGAGTTAATTGGTTGTACATTTTGTTCTATTACCCATTCAGTATGTTAGATTAACGGAAGTTGTCCCTGTTTTGGGCATTTGCATTCAATAGTAAAAGGGAGCAACGGCCATAGATAAGAGTTGGGTGATGCACAAGAAGGCCGGAGATGGGCATGTGCTGAATGATCAGTGGTCAGCACCCTGATTAAATGCCTTTGAAAGGTAATGGATGCTTTATGTGGATTTTGATGGTTGGACTAGTATATAATGGAATTGGAGGTTTTGGTGCTTGAGTGGTGCATAGGGGGTTATGTAAGGAGGTATGTTTGGGTCAAGGTAAGGTAAGACTAGGGGTGTGACGGTGTAGGTACTAGTGGCTGTTGTCAATGATGGAATGGTGCATAAATATGCTTGATTGGGGGAGTGTAATATAAACATTCACTGTCCTGCAGGAAATAGTTAAAGGTAGTTGATGGTGAGGGGTTGGACGTTCAGTTTGTTGGAGTTGTGTACAAAGGGGTTGCAGGGAATTTTATTTTATTTGCTGTTTAGCAAGATATGTCGAACTTGGTGTGATATGGGTAGTGTATAGACAAGTAAAAGAGTAGGTTGGGAGCTGGGTAAAGCAGGTTTGCAGATCTGTTAAGGGGGGCCTAGGGGTTTTCTACAGGTGGGGTGGATGCGCAGTAATTTAAGACATAGGAAGTCACTAGGTTACTGGTGCTAGGGCTCTTAAAGTCAGTTCATCTATATTTGTTTTATTTATGGTTATTATGCACTTGTATTTGGAGTTAAAGTATTCTGCTGAGGGGGTGATGTCTGGTAGATGGTATGTTAATAAGTGTTTGTTTTGTACTCATTAAGGCATTTCAAGGTTGATGCAGCTGGGTAATGTAAGGCCAAGGGAGGATAAGGTATGTTGAGGGCAAGTTATAGCAGGGTTTGATATTTGCTTAGGGGTAGTTTTGGATTCTTACTGGTGTGAGGAGCGGTACCAATTTCAGGAGTTGGGGTAGTTACTAGGTTAATGGCTCTAAGGTTTTGATGAATTAGACAGCCTCAGGTAAGTAAGATTCCTTAACCCAGAGTGCATTCCATGTTGCTCTTAGTCAAGCGGGACATGGGTGATTGCTGCCCATGTCCAAAAGGAATATAGGTAGACCTGTGGGGGGGAATTTACACTTCAGCTTTGGTAATAGGATATAATAGCACGGCTATGGTTGTTTTTTTCTTTGCCCTAATTATGGTTAACTGCGTTGATGGGAACAAATTGGTTGGGAAAGGGTGGTATATTATTTATAGAATAGGCCCCTTTGTAATGCAATCATTTATTTTGCATGGGTATTCATTGTATCGTGAATCTGTCAGATGTGGAGGAAATTTTACGGGTATTTTTGTTAACGCATCTTAAGTTTCATTGGTGTTTTGTATGCGATAGTAAATGCATTTTAAGCAGTTGATGAAGGAGATACACCAGTGGTGGTGGTGCATACTGCCATTACGAAGTTGTAATTATGTGTGGATGAAGTATTTACAGTTTTTCTTTTACAGGTAGGTGGAAGGAAGGTGACTTTGACAAGTGAGAGAGGGGGTCGAGGTTGATGTCGGTTGATGGAGTGGTGTGAAAAGAGGTCATGGTCTTCGAGCAAGGCAGTCACATATGGAATTGTTATATTTTCTTCCCAATAGTTACAATGTAATGGTTTGTTTGCTTGTTTTGGGTGGGGAGCATCAGGAGTGGAAGAAGAAGAAGAAAAAAAAAGAGGATACTGTACCTACTTTAAAGAGATCTCATTGGTATGATGATATGCAATGGGGTTTAATAACCAAACAGTGTGGCTTGTTTTGTTGAGTTGCTAGAATGCCATGATGACTGTTGATTTGTTTTATTGCTTATAAGGGATATTTAGTGTGATGGTGGGATTGCTAGACAATGGGATTTTATGATACTATTTTGGTTATTTTAAGCAGTGAAACAGTGCTGGGATTAGGCATCATGGTTTGTTCTTGTTTCTGTGTGGTTTCAGATGGTGGGCTTTGTGTTGGTTGTCCAGTTGAAGGGTAATGATGGGGGAGTCATTAGAATTGTTATTGTTCTGGCATTAAGGAGAACTTATTTGGTTATTACTGGACTGGGTGGTAAATGGGGTTGTAATTTGGTATGATGGCATGAAGTTGACTCTGCGTAGTTTTTATAATGCCCTTGAAGTCTTTGTGGAGCTGCCATTGGTCAAGAAATAAGGATTATTTAGCTCATGTGCAGTGGGTATGCTAGGTTATCTTAGCATAGGTGAAGGGTCAGTGTTTTGTTTTCAGTGGTTTTGGTAACTGGTTATTTTTGTTATGTGATAGGACTTTAGGAGTTAACTATATCCACCTTGGTTAGTGGGGACGGGGTACAACGAATGATGTTTGGCCGGATGTCTTAATGGTGTTTAGATTGCTGGAAGTATGCTTCAGAGAGGGGGAACAGCCTGGTCAGGTTGGTGGGCAGAGAAGAGGGGCAGACTTGCCCTCTTCTGTTCCCCCTCTGGTGCTGGATGGTCAAGTCAATAAGTTGGAAAAGGAAAGTGAGCGGTTACGCCCCTTGACAAGTACATAAGTAAGCAGAGGAAGCTGCTTATTGGATTGATGGTATAATGCAATAAATGGTAATGAAAGTGAGCGGTTACGCTGCTTGATAAGTACTGATAAATGGTAACGGAAGTGAGCGGGTACACTGCTTCATAAGTAGGTGAGTGGAGGTATGGACATTGCGCATTGATTAGGATGAGCAGGTTTACGCTGTCCTGTCCTAAGATAATGTTACATGGATGTTATTTTATCTGTATCATGTTTGTTGAAATGAATGAATATTGAGTAACCCGCGGTAGTGGTGCTGCAGTAGCGTTGTCACCTCACAGCAAGACGTTGTACCTTTCGATTCTCAGCTAGAGCGTCTTCTGTGTGGAGGCATGCATGAATGGGCATGCCTTAGTTGAAGGTTGTGCGTCAGGGCTGGTAACCCAGTACGTAAAAATCCACTACCAAACATTAGCGGACCGGAGTTCCGCTGTGGCGACCCCTAACCAGGATAAGCCGAAAGACACAACAACAACAACAACATTTATGTTTATGGAAATTTAATAAAGGTCGTCAAATGTCATTTGGTGTAATGTGTTTCTTGAAGGGGACTGGGACAAATGAGGTTTGGAACAGACTATTTTGTCCAGGGACATCTTCAAGGTGGAGGGGGGTTAGTTAGAGTAGCAGGATTTGGGAGGATAGGGGTAGGATAGGGTTAAATAGGAATGGATGAGGTTTGGGAAGAAGTGAGGTAGGGGTAGGGAAGGGCTTAAGGGATGTTAGGCAAGTGTAACTGGATTAGGAGTCACATTTTGGCATGAACTTGCTACCCACCCTCCCTCGCTCGTTTATTAGATGGGATGTGGTTATGTTTAGTTTGGACAGGGCAGAGAAGGGGGTCAGGCTTGCCCTCTTCTGTTTCCCCTCTGGTGCTGGGTGGTCAATTCAATTAGTTGGAAAAGGAAAGTGAGTGGTTCTGCTGCTTGAGAAGTACATACGTAAGCGGAAGAAGCTGCTTATTAGGTTGATGGCATAATGCAACAAATGGTAATGAACGTGAGAGGTTATGCTGCTTGATAAGTATATAAGCAAGCGGGTGAAGTTGCTTATTGGATTGATGGTATAATACAATAAATGGTAATGAAAGTGAGTGGTTATGCAGCTTGATAAGTACCGATAAATGGTAACGGAAGTGAGCGGGTACGCTGCTTCATAAGTAAGTGAGTGGAGGTATGGACGCTGCTTACTGATCAGGATGAGCAGGTTTACGCTGTCCTGTCCTAAGATAATGTTACATGGATGTTATTTTATCTGTATCATGTTTGGTTAAAATGAATGAATACTGAGTAACATTTATGTTTATGGAAATTTAATAACGGTCGTCAAATGTCATTCGGTGTAATGTGTTTCTTGAAGGGGACCGGGACAAATGTATTGGCAAAGAGACTATTTTGTAAATGTACTGAATGAATCGTTGACTGTAGGGTTTGTTTATTAAGGGTTACGTAGTAGGATATTAAAACTGATATGGAAGGAAGACTGAGAAGAATAAAATAGAAAATTGAGCAGTCGCATTAAATAACATTAAATAACATTAAATAACACACATTATAATTTGTATGAGAAGCATACAGAGGGAATGGAAGGAAGGATGTGGAATATTATGGAAGGAAGTGCATATGGTATAAAAAGGAAGGAATGTCAAGAATTGTTAATGGTTGTAAGAGAAACAGCGGATGATATAAGTAAAAGCAAGGATGTAAAACATATGGTAGGTAATATTAACAAGGCAGTTGATACAGCAGGACATGATGTTTTATGGGATGTTATGGAGAAGTGTGAATAGGTAATTAACTTAAGAGATTTTGTATGTCAACATAGCAAATTATTATTAGTGAATGGGTGCCTGAGTAAAGAAATATGCATGGAGTGTGGTAGGGATGTCCCATTACTGGAATATTGTTTGCACTGGTAATGAATGAGACAGTGAGTAAAGTAGTTTACAAAATGAAAGCTATGTGATGCAAAAGCAGGAGGTGATTCCACTTGTTTTGACATATGGAGATGATATAGTGTTACAAAATATAGATGAGTGAAGTCTTGGTTTGTCTGAATGTATGTTTAAAAGAAATAGGAATGACCTTGTATAAAGATAAAATGAAGGGTCTGGGTGATGTAGTGAAAATAGGGTGTGTGTGATGTAGTGAAAATAGGGTGTGTGTATTTTTCGGTTCTATATGACTACATCGTAAGATCAGAACAGTGAATGTATGCACATCGACACATTTACGTCGATGTACATACAGAGCAAAACACCTAAACAGCGAAAACCGGAATGCCGAATGTGTTTCATAGCTAGCAGCACGATGGTGGGGATAAGGAAATATATGCTTTTCCCCATTGTAGTGCGGTCTCGGAGTTGGTATATTTAAGTAGGGGGGTGTGGGGGGCAAAGCCTCCCACATGGGGGTGCAGGGGGGCTTGCCCCCCTGCAAAAGCTAATTAATGTAATATTTTAGTTTAGATTTTACCTACCTGTGTGGCGCATTATGATGATGAAACACGTTCGGCATTCTGGTTTTCGCTGTTTAGGTGTTTCGCTCAGTATGTACATCGACGTAAATGTGTCGATGTACATACATTCGCTGTTCTGATCTTTTGGTGTAGTCATATAGACCCGTATTTTTCAATTAATGAAGTATCTTTGCCAGGAATAAAATATGGGAAAAAAATGAAGTTATGATGCAATGGTGAGATCTGATAAAATAAATGAAAGAAGCATATATTCAGTGGAGGACATATAGATTAGCATTCAGGAAAGGGCTTATCTGGTGAATTCTAAATTGATGGGAAAAACAGCATATATGTCAAATGTTTAAATGATCCCAGAAAATATATAAAAATGAAATTATGCAATTTGTGTTTTCTTTCATATAGGGATAAAAACCCAATGAAAAGAGGTGTGTTGTATACAAGTGAAGATGGAGGGGTATTGCTGTTACTAAAGCCAGTTGTTAATTCTGCTTCTTTAAACTTGTACAGAGTATTAAAGTGGGTAAAAGAAGAGAATGAGAAATTAATAGTGTGGATATTTAAGTTTGTTTGTTTGTGTCTTTCAGCTTTTCCTGGTTAGGGGTCGCCACAGCGGAACTCCAGTCTGCTAATGATTGGCAGTAGAGTTTTACGTGCTGGCTTGCAGGGCCTAACGCACAACCTTCCACGAAGGAATGCCCATTCTTGCATGTCGCCACACAGAAGACCCTCTAACTGAGGATCGAACGGGCAACGTCTAACTGTGAGGCGACAACGCTACCGCAGCACCACCACCGCAGTTTTTAGTGTGAATATTTAAGTAAAAATACAAAAAATCTTGGGAGATGATAAGAATAAGGAAAAGCAGAAAAAGAATTTGTAAATGAAGAAAGTAAAACTATCATAAAAAATTGCTAACATGGAAAATAAAAATTGATGAAACAGAGAAAGATTGAAGGATATGGTATACTAACATGATGAAAAAATAGTATTATGTCAATCAATGGGAAAATTTACCAGAAGAAATTATTAAAACCATTAAGGTGAAGAAAATGTGGTGTAAGAAAACAGTAGAATGTCAGGATTTCCTATGGAGACTAGTAATAAGCAAGTTACTGGTAAAAGGATTATGCCATATAAGAGGAAACTTGAAAGATTTTGTTTATCTTGTTGGGAGTAAGGGACAACAGAGTATGTTTTTTTTTCAAAATTAAAAGAGTGGTGAGACTCTGGAAAAAGTTGTGTGAAGAACAATTTTTTTGAGAATACTAATGACATAAACATATACATATGAGTATGATTATCTATGGATTGTATAAGAACAAGAAAGAATATATGAAAAGGGTAGATAAGAATTTATTTTATGTACTATTGGTTATTTGGAATGAAAACTTTATTGAAATTTTGTTTAATGCGAAATGGATTTTGTCAGATATATTTGAAATCTTGGATATTTGTCGTGGAAGAAGGAGTGGGAGTCAGTTATGAAACAATAACAATGAGTATATTATAATAAAAATGATAAAAAGTAAATAAAACAGAAATGTGCATGCATATGCCCATAAATATGTACATTTTGTAAATATGCAGACATGTAAATAATGTGTTTTTATGCTGCATAAAATAAAGGACCCCTACTCTTTTTGATAGATGCCATGGGATCTCTTACATCCACCTGAGCTACTACCAACTCACGCAGATGAGACCTCAGTTTAGTATTTCATCTGAAGGACAATTAGTTATGATTACGGTAAAGGCAGCTAGTTAGATGTGATGAGACTCCAGCTATAGAATTATCCTTAAATAAAAGACAAGGACTGATTATCTGTTCGCAGAGTGCAGAAAGAGATTTTTTTTTGTGGTACTTTCTTGATAAACTTTTCACAGAGTTGTTAATACTTCACTTCAAGGCAGATGCATGTATTTCATATAATCTTACTCTCTGAAGATTATGAATTATGAGGATTACTCCTACTCAAAGACATATTGATTAGAAACAATCTTACAGTCATTCATCCATCCAGTCCTCCATCCATTCACAACCCCTTATTCCTATTTTTGTACATGGGGTAGGGGTGTTTCTTTAACACTGACAATCATCTGGATCCAAGGCTTACACTGCCAGGTGGCCATTGCTAAAATGAGAAGAGGGAGGCATTAATGTAAGTTAAGATATGCACATAGGTAAGTAAAGTGTCATCGTATCTGACCATCCTGGTTCAAGTTTAATAATTACAGTAATTTAATAAGTATATTAGAAGGACGGTACACTATGATAATAATTTTCCTTTTTTATGTAAGGCTAGTGTGCACATATAAGATGTTTAAACACTGATTTTAAGATGTCAAGAAAGGGGGAAGGTTTAAAGAAATAGTGTTCCCCCTTTCCCCTTTTCTGATTCTGCTAATGGCAAGAAAGATCTAAGCTTGTCTATTGAAAAATGCCTTTCTCTAAGAAGGAAGCACAACTGGCCACTAGAGCGCTTTGAGAGAGACAGTATCTTGGCACTCTGTGAAAAAAGCACAAATAACTACTGATGAGCCATCTCCTGAAGTTTCTCTCCTTTATTTCCTCTTCCTCTTAAATTTCCTGCCAGCATGTAGTTGTGGACAAGATCCAACAGCACATTACCAAATATCTGTGTTACAAGCTACCGTCTGGTTACCCCTTTCCTATAACCATATGATGAAAGGGTCAGCTCCCGGTGTTTTCTCCTGTCTACCTGATGAATCTGGGCATCCAGGGGCAATACAGCAATTGCCTCATGCACACAGACAACCCCATCCTCCTACCACCTAACACTGCAACCTGTGAGAGATACACTTATATAGCCAAACTGGAAGCAAAGCTCTCTTCACCCAAGACTGGACTAGACAGTCAAGAGGAGAAGGTAAACACTTGCACCACACCACACTCATCACATGGTCCCTCAAAACCTACACCACCAAAACACACACATATTAACACAAAACACACACCTACATTTGCGGAGGCTCTCAATAAAAATCTGCCCAACCAACAGAGACCTTACAAGCAGAAACACAAGCTACCTCCACCTCCAATACAACCAAAATGACACATAGCCCAGAAACTCAGTGTGCCACTCAACCACAGCCCATAAGGCATAACAACGTACCCAACACTCTAATCATAGGTGACTCTATAGTCAGGCACACTGATGTTCCACTCACCAGGCTAAACAAGGAGAAAGTTACTGTCAGCTGCCTGTCGGGTTCCAGGATCCACCACATAACACGTGCACTAAGGTCACTCCACAACAAGTACAAATATGACTTTGTCATTATCCATGTTGGTATGAATGACCTGAGATGTACCTCCCTGGAGTACATGAAAAGAGACATGGAGGAGTTCTCAAGTCTTGTAGCCCAGGCAGGTATGACCCTAGCCCTGAGTAGCATCTTGCCATCATCCAGAATGATACCACAGTACAAGGACAAAATTATTGACTTCAACAGTTGGCTAAGTTTCTGGTGTCATTCTAAGGGGATCCAGTATCTGTCTGCCTAGGATGACATGATCGACAGACCACGATGCTTTGCCAGAGATGGCCTGCACCTGTCGCCCTTGGGATTCCAGATACTGGCTAAGGCTCTTGCCACCCCTATAGTGCCTTTTTTAGGCGAGGTTCAAATGACAAATTCACCACCATAACAGGTACAAACAAGCAAAATCTGAGGGTAATGCTACTCAATGCTAGATGTCTAAACCTCAAAATGCACTCTCTTGAGGCACTCCTTAAAATGGAGAACATTGACATCTGTGCAGTGACAGAGACCTGGTTCAAGGCTCCAGAGAGCACCCCTGCATTACCAGATTACAATTCATACCACACCTTTTGGCCACCTAACCTGGACTGAAACATTAAAGGCAGAGGCGTGTCCATATTCATTAAGGATATCTACACCTCCAGGCTAGTTGCTCAGCATAATGCATCCGAGATTATCCAAGTGCAACTAACTCTGGCAAGACCGCAATCCAAACTGTAGCTTGCTACAGATCCCCCACCATGCCCCAGGATTCCCACTCCTCATTTCTTGATACACTGGAAAATATTAGGGTACAACCCAACACCCTAATAATGGGAGATTTCAACTACCCCACCATTAACTGGGAAAACTACTCATGTACCAACTCTTTTGCTCAATGTTTTCTGGAATTCATAAATTCCAATGCCTAGGAATAACTTATCTACACCCCCACCAGGGGCAGAAATATCCTAGACCTGGTCATTACCAACATGGGTGACCGGTGTTCCACACCAGAGGTCAATTCCTCGCTGGTCAGATCCGACCAGAAGCAAATCACCCTAGACATCCACATCCCGCCCCCACCCCCCAATTAGGGAAACCACCGTAAAAAAATTTCTCCAAAGCCAACTTCACGCTTCTTAAGACAGAAGTGGCAAACTTCATGACACCTATGCAGATGGACAATAGAGGTATGACTGCTGAATCCTACAAAAATGCACTTTATAAGCACTTACACAAGTGCATGGATTGTGCTATCCCTAAAAGAACCAAGATGCTATCCTCAAAAAAAAGGAAGACAATCTGGTGGTCCCCCTGCCATAAACAAACTCTACAACAGAAGAAAGAAATTGTTGCAAAAAAGAGTAAAATCCCATGATTGGAGGAACTCCCTGGCAGCCTTAGTAAGAAGCTAAGATCTCTCATAAAATCCTCCAAAGTTAGTTATGAAAACAAAATCGCCACTGATTCTAAAGACAACCACAAAGCATTCTATAGCTATGTCAAGAATCACAGTGGCTACACTCAGATCTGCTCTGAGTAAAAGCACAATGGCACTAAATATACAGAACCAACTGATATTGCCAACATCCTGGCAGATAGGTTCAGTGTAACTTTACCCCCCTCTCACCTCCTAAAGGACCCATCTCTATATCGGAAGAATGCAAAGTTCTTGTAATCATGGCTTCACAGGTAAAAACCACACTCTACAAAGCTAACAACACAGCATCCATGGGACCTGACAACATCCCAGGCTGTATTCTACATTACTACAGAACAAACTGGCACCCCACCTATGTATCATGTTCAATCACAGCCTCACCTCAGGGTTTGTGCCCACTGAATGGTGCACAGCCACAGTTATCCCACTCCATAAAGGGGGAGCCACCATGGACCCCGGGAACTACCATCCCATTAGCCTGACGAGCCTGGTCTGCAAGGCCATGGAACGTATAAACAAAGACATTGGTAATCTCCAAACTCTGGACCCCACCCAGTTTGGGTTTGTAAAAGGCAGATCATGTCTCCTAAACCTGACAGACTTCTTTGAAGCAGTCATCAAAGCCGTTGACAATGGTAAGATGGTTCACACAGCCTATCTAGATCTCACCAAGGCTTTTGACACCATCCCCCATTCTGGAATTATAGATAAACTCACTAAACTAGGTATAAATCCCTATGTCACAAGATGGGTTGCCAACTGGATCACTGACAGAACCCACACTGTGAAAGTAGCAGACTCCAAATCTGACTTCAGACCAGTGACAAGTGGAGTACCACAGGGTTCAGTCCTGGGTCCTCTTCTGTTTGTTATGTACTTCTCTGAAGTACAGGCTAACACAGAAGGTCTTTGGCTAATGAAGTTCGCAGATGACTGCAAACTAGGAGCCATAATCGAAACTCCTAATGATGTGGACATCCTACAAAAGGGCCTTACTGAGACAGATGCCTGGTGTCAAAGCCATGGGCTCAAGCTCAATGCCAAAAAGTGCATTGTCATCCCCTTTGGTAAAAACTCTGTACCCATGAACTACCACATAGGCGGTAGTCTACTTAACACCAAAAGTGTGATAAGAGACTTTGGGACACAGGTGGACAGTAGTCTCTTCTTTGATAATCACATCACCACAGTAGTCAGGAAATCCTTCTACATGGCACACCTAATCACAAAAGGTTTTTCATCCAGGAAAAAAGAAGTTATTGTTCCCCTCTACTCATCACTCATTAGACCCATTATAGAGTACAACATCCCCTTTTGGTATGTACCTCACAAGACATCTACAACAACTGGAAAGGCCGCAGAAATACCTCACAAAGAGGATTACCGGCCTCAAACAGATGCCCCACACAGACTGTCTCAAAAAACACCAGCTTTACTTCATCACTTATCGCCTACTCAGAGTTAATCTCTGTCTAACATACAAAGCTATGTCAAACCCAGAGCTGATGGACATGCTCCACTTAAAGAAATCCCAATCCCTCCGAGCTACATGCTCTAGGGACCTAAACCTTGTCACTACAATAAACAGAACATGCTGGAGGGATAGATTCCTGTCCCGGAGACTTCCCATACTCTGGAATAAACTACCTATCTATATCAAACAAAGCTCCTCATTAGCACTCTTCAAGAAAAATCTTGATGATTGGATGGGAAATAGGAAATTCACCCCAGGGATCACTTCTGTGGCTCTGCTTGACATGGGGCACAGGAAAATATTTTTTTTGGTGGCGGAATCCAGGGTACCTTTTTGGCTAGGCTTATACAGGCCCTAAGGCCAATAGCCTAGTAACTACCTATGAACCTATGAACCTATGAAAGAGGTTAGTGCATTCTTCAAAGCTAGTTTGAGCTCTACATTAGCTACACTAACTGAGGCCTCTTCTCAGCGATCTCTCAGTGCTGGGTCATCCTACTGCATACGGTTAAAATTTCCAGAGATATCTTCCAGCTGGTGTGCTTCCTTATCTAACACAATACTACATGTGGCATCAGGCCCTTTCTGCTCTAACAAACAGACTACATTATCTTGATTATTCCCTCAGTCTATTTACTCCTGTATTTCTTCATCAGTGCTGTGCACAAATCAAGGAAGTAAGAAACTCCCAGCACAGGTTACCATTAAATGTGTTCGGTACAGCCCTGCACAGCAGTTTAAATAACTGAAACATTGATAACTTACATACTGCAGGAAAGATAATTCTCTTTATCCCCGTGCATGCAGAGTCCAGTGACCATTAAATTAGTGTTTGCCACTATAGTGCATTACTACAGAGAGCCCTCTAATTACAAATTGTGGCTGATTATACATTTCCTGCAAATAAGCATTATAGCTACAACTTAATGATGCTTTCTTCATTTCCATTTAAAAACAGAAAAGGGACTCGGCACCCTTTAAACAATCCCTTTAACAATAGATGTTAATTCACAGCACTAAATACTTCTACTTACTTCTTTGGTAGAAAACATCTGTCATATGCCTTGTGCTACAAGACTCTCCTTATCCAAGGAATGAATTCTGTTTTGTCTTCTACGTAAAAGTGCAGACAACATTGTTGAGATAGTTCTCAGCGAGGTATTTCTGATGAGAGTAACTCACACTCTGAAACCATTTCCTGCTGTTTTAAAACACACTAGGGCACACCCAACCTCCTTAATTATGCACCAGTGAACACTTGCACAGGCCAAAGGGAATTCATAACTGAAGTTCCAGATTACATTAGATCAGTTATTATCAGCTCATCCTATCAGGTCCTAGGGCATATATCTGCTTCTTTGAGTACAGATGCATGTATACAAGTCTATATTAGTATCCATAACTAATCTATGCATATATCTGGGGTAATGTACAGCTACATATAGTTATATACCACACAGGTAAAAATATTCAACAAAACTGACAAACTGAGATAATAAGACTGAATACTCCTTATAGGACAAACAACAGTTACTGATGTATATTTGGGCAGAGAAGGCAACACAAGCACACTGGGACTCTATACGTACTATGATGTGCACAGATGCAATGCCATGAATACCTTTCACCTAATATAGTCTACTTCTGATGTCAGGTGTAAAACATAAATAGTTGATATTGCAAGGTACAGCTCCTCACATCAAAGATGCAAAGGAGCTTGCCCGTTGCATTAGTTGCAACAACAAATAGCACACCATTTTTCCTTGCTCTAAATGCTACATTTTTCTTTCTTTATCCAAAAGACTGGGAACCTCACATGTCCATCCAATCCTTGAGCTGCCCTAAATTCTAACACAGTTTCTAAGGAGGCATTAACTGATATAATCATAAGAGGGTGAGAAAGAGTCAAATGTAGAACATGAGCATGCTTTTCCATCTTATTAATTTTATCTTGTCTAGAACTAGTTCCATATTAAACTAGTAAGTTGTTGTATTATGGTTAAACTATCCACAAGTCCCATTACCTAGGTATACTGCTCAACACAGCAGATGAATCTATGAATCGTAGAATATGTAGGATCTTTGCCCATATACATTTCTATCTCCCACTATTAAGCTTTTTCCCTCTCAAAATGCAATGCAATGCAATAGCCATACCCATAATTTTTCTAAAGAATTTTTGACTAACCCCTGAGGAAAAATACATACTACAAATTTAATTATGGCTCTATATTTTCTAGGTAACCTTTAATTCCAACAAAAGATACATGGTGATCTCACAGAGTACGCTGCTAACAAAAATACATCCTTAATAGTAGCAGAAATATGCCTCTTCTATACAGCCCCATATAAGTTCAGGTATAGCTCCGTATTCTGGTTTCCTCTAAATGGATTCATGTGTTATGTATCATTCAAGTGTATCTCCTGCAATGCTACTAACCAGATGCTAAACTGATGTACTAACATATGTGGTAAACCTTTAGTTCTTTTCACAAGATTTGTAAGACCATTAAAATTCCAAATTATTACTTTCATTTTAATTAAAAGGATACATTCCATTGTCTAGCTTCACTACTCTGCCATCATCTATACCTGTCTTTTCCAAAAGCCTTCATACAGCCTCTTCTGCACCCTCAATTTCCATCTGTTGGATACCTCTCATCCCATTTTACACTTAGCATATTCCTTATTTCTTCACAGGACTTGTCTTTTCTGACATAAAACTTATTGTCTATCACCTTAACCAAGCATCCATACTTCAAACTCCATCATGTCAGTAATTCAGGTGTACACAAGCTGTTTTCAAATAAACTATTACAATATCTCCATTTATTTCTGCCTTTGCAAATTAACTATTAATATATCTAAATTTCCCCTTCCCTTTTCTTCCAAGGCATTGGATAAAACCTTATCATTCATCAAACTACCTGAGGCCCAGCAATTAGGCATCATAATGCCTTAATAGTTCTATGGACGACTATTGATTTCATACCTGCACACCTTCGGTTTCGACTCTATCAAAGACTACATCTTGATATCTTTTACACACAAGGCACATTTGTCCCTTTTTAAATATATTGAGAGATTTCTTATTTTTTTCCATTTAAATATTAGGTCCTATGTTGTTCTCAAGTTTATCCTTTATGCTTTTATGTATATTCCCATTGCTGTATAACCTACAATCTGTATGACAAACAAAAAAAGAAAGGGGATAGACAAACAAAATCTTCTTCTCACTAACATCAGTGCTTTCTGACTTGGGCTTTATTTTATCTCTAACTATATGTTATATCATCTCATGATATAATTTTAAAATGAGATGTACATCTTCAAGTCCAATATACTCAGGTTGTGTAATTTTCAGCTGTTGAAAGTGGTTAGGAATGCCTCCTTTTCAAATGCCAAACGTGCAAAATAATTTATGGAAATGTAATATTTTACAGGACAAACCATACCTAAATACAATGCAAAAGACAAGACTTCACCTTTTTGCCAAAGTAAAAGATTGTATGGTATGATTATTGGGGAGAGTTTTGCTGTAGCAAGCAAGAATGTGTTAGTTGTCTGAGTTTGAGCAGTGATCCTAATACTAAGCCAGTTCTGTGTTTAATGGATAGTTAGTTCATGCAGTGGTGCTTTTGTGAAGGGGGATTTGTGATGAAACAACATATACTTTCTCAATCAGTTGTACAGTAGAAGGGTTTTACTTGGAGGCAAAAAGTATAACAGTAGCCTGTATTCAACTTGGTCCATATAGGGAGAGAAGCCTTTTTGATAAAATAAATCTTACTAATATTGATGGACATTATTATTATTATTATTATTATTATTGACATTGCATATTGCTTGCATTTATTAGTTTTGTTCATGAACTGCTATCTTCTGCTATATAAAGTGGCAGAATATAACAAGTTCAAAAGCAAGCACTATTTAACTGCTTGAAGAGACAGAGTGGATGAGAGCACAAGAACTCTCAAAGACAGAGTGCGTAAGCCCATACTTCATTTCAGATATAAGCCCATACTCTATTCAAAATATTTTTTCTAGGTAGAAAACAAGAGTATGTGGGTGTCTTTGGTGTCTGATTATATCGTATTTCAAAAACAAAAATGCTGCAGACCAAATTGCACCCCTGAAATCAAATGTACTACAAAGATGTACATATGAACTAGTGTGACTCCCGTGCCGTGGCCCAGCAATCAAGGAGCCTCAATCCTCACCACCAACACCAGATAGGGCATCTCATATAGGAGGAAAGGATAACAAATACATACAGTAAAGTGGAATTTCCCTTAAGAGCACACAGAGATCACAGTCAGTTCGGGTCTGGTCACTTCCTTGCTCTCCAGGTCCCCAATAAGACTCCCCACTGGCACAACTATAGGGTCCAGATCTCAGCCTAGCTGGGCAAGCTAAAATCTCCAGCACCCTCTCTGTCCAACCAGTGCTTTGTGTCCTTGCCCAAGTAGCTGACACACACACACACTTTGAGATAAGAGGTTATACAAACACACAGACACTTCTGAGGAAGGCTGGCACAGGTTCTCCAGCTGTGCCCCTTTTTACCCAGACTATATGGTAGTACCAGCTGCCACCACCCACTAATAATTATCAGCTACTCAAAGGCCCTTAAAAGGGTGTTCAATTATTACTGTGCAATATTATTATCCAATTGGTAAGTGTGACTACAGTCTCAAGGCTTATTAGAGTGATCTGGTACAGGATCCTTATCTATATGCAATGTACTCTTACAGCTTAACTTATCTCTACACAAACCAGCCACAGTTGAAAAGGTTTTAAAATATTTAATAATTAAAACCACAAGACAATACTTTCTACTATACAGTGCTAGTCAAAAGTTCAGAGATCACACATAAATACTTAAAATAATTCAGTAGTACAGTTCTGATATAACAGAAAAACACTTAGTCTAATCTTTTCTAATTCCTAGCTACTTCTAGGGGAAAACACAGTTCTAACATACTACTAACAATAAGAGAGCATAAGGCAGTGCTGAGTTGGATGTCCAGACAAAATGCTTAATAATCTCTGGTTCTGTTTACATTGAAACTGCAGTTCTGCTAAAACATTACATCATCTTTTTACACTTCCTGGAGTTCCCAGGCTGACAGAAACTGCATTTACATTCTTTTACACTTAGAGCAATAAAGGACATTCCACATGCAACTTCTGGTCATTAACTTTAGCCTTAAAACAATAGGCAGGAAGCCTTCATCTAGCTGGACTGGAGCCGACTTGTAAAACATCAAAGGCAGTGATGAAATAATTTTAATTTCAAAGGACCAACAAGAAATGCTTGACTTAGCTTTCTTTACAGCAGATGGCAATGTTACCACATTGTTTTAAGTTCAACATTCATATTTACAAATGATAGAATTATATGCACAATTCCATCTGGCTAGGCTGGCAGCCTTCACCCATCTCTACCAGTTTTCACAACTAGATATTAACTTTCTCTGGGATATTAAAATGTCAATAAATCAAAAAGGCAGTAAATTCAGAGGATGTTGGAAGACACTTAATGAATAACAAACTTTATTCTTTTTTCCCAAATACACACACAAAAACACAAATTCACATTTGTAAAGAGTAATAGACTTGTGCAGGAAAAACAGGTCTGTGTTCCCAAGCTTAAACACTAAAAACAGCATGTCAAATAATTAATTTGACAGCTGTAGCTGGGATCAATCAAAAGAGAAGACGAGCATCCCAATTTTTCCTCCTTTTGACAAGAGACATATGTTTACAAAGGGAATCTGAAAAAGAGATTTTAATTTTGAGTCTAGTCAGAGCTGCTCAGATAAAAGCACATAAAGTACAGCTGTGCGCACTTACCATAAATGTATTCACTGTTGCAGTCATCACACTTGGGTTATCCTGCCGGGGGTAGCCCTCAGTCGGCCTGAATACCAGAGGCTTAGTATTTCTGCGTCAGTTGTTGTCACTTCAGGACTGACATCAGATCGTTAGTGGTATAAAAACAGGCAGCCAATGCCATTACATCAGTTTTTTCTTGCCTTAAATGTCAGGAGCCCCCCAAATAGGGAGCTAGGTTATGGTGGAATAACACCACCAGTAGAAAGTAAATACCATATAAGTAAATATAATAAAAGTAAATACTTGTAAGGAGTGAGGAAGAGAGTGAGAGAGAGAGAGAGAAAGACAGGGGGCTGGGGGTGGGAATCCAGGACTGCAACAATGAATACGCTCAAACATCTACATTTATGGTAAGTGTACACAACTGTACTATGTTTTTTACGTTTCACTATTGCAGTCATCACACTCGGGCTGATTCCCAAAGCTGAAGAATGGGTGGAGGCAGTCAAGAAGAGTTGGGGCTGGCTAGTATGCCCTGTAGGACTGCGGTTGCAAAGCTTGCCCTGGATTTGGAAAAGAAAGGTAGGTGGTAATGCTTGGTGAAGGTATGAACAGAACTCCATGTTGCAGCTTCCAGGATGTCCCTGGTAGGGACCCCTCTGAGAAAGGCTGCAGAGGTTGAAGTTGCCCTAGTGGAATGTGTTCTGACCCCCTGTGGGGGTAATTTCCCATGGTGTTTGTAACAGAAATGGACACAGTGTGCTATCCATTTGGAAATGGTTGTTTTGAAATGACTTTGCCCTCTGCTGCTGGTGCAAAGCTGACTACTAACTGGTCAGATTTCCTAAAGGGCTTAGTCCTATACAGGTAGAATCTGAGCTGTCTGTGCCCATCTAAAGAGTTCAGGATCCTTTCCCCCTTATTTTGAGGTTTAGGAAAAAAGGTGGACAAATGAATAGATTGGTTGACAACCACACTGGACACCACTTTAGGCATGAAAGTTGGGTTAGTCCTGAGGGTGACCCTGTCAGCATGAAAAATGATGAAAGGTTCAACAGTCTTAAGTGCTTGACACTCTTAAGTGATGGCCAGAAGCAAGGCTGTTTTGCAAGAGAGGAATTTTAACTCTGCTGAAGCTGCAGGCTCAAAGGGGGTAGCATGAGCTTTTCCAACACAATGTTAAGTTTCCAAGCAGGGGTAGGGGCTCTTCTTGGTGACCTTAGGTCATTAGCCCCTCTAAGGAACTGCTTGATGAGGGGGTGTGAAAAGAGAGGTGGCTCAGTGCTGTAATGTGCAGAGATGGCAGAGGCATGGATTTTAATGGAAGAGAAAGATAGGCCCCTGTGGAGTAGGTCTGCTAGGTTATCCAGGATGAGAGGTAAGGAGGGCTGTGCTGGGTCAGCTCCTTTAGTCTGGATCCAGGAACAATACTTTTTCCACTTGTCAGCATAGGATTTTATGGTACTGGGTCATCTGGCTTCATGTATAACATCCAGGACCTTTCTTGCTTAGACTGGCCACTGGAGGAGAAGTCACAAAATAAGCCAGGCTGCCAGGTTCAGGGTCTGCAATTGTGGATGCAAGAATTCTCCCTCCTGCTGAGTCAGGAGAGTTGGAATCTGATGAAGGTGACATGAAGGCAACAGTGACAGACTGAGCAGTAGTGGGTACCAGTGTTGGCGTGGCCAGTCTTTCCTCCCATATTTTGAGTAATACTCTTGTAAGAAGAGGTAGAGGGGGAAATGCATAGATTGAGAGGTTTACCCATTGGAAGGATAGGGCATCCACTTTCCAGGCCTTGCTGTGAGGTTCCCTGGTACAGAATTTGCTGAGTTGGTGGTTGTTAGGGGAGGCAAATAGGTCCACCATTGGAGTACCTCATTTCTGGGTGACAAGGCTGAAGTTGTAGTTTAATTGCCATTCATGTGGGTCTAGGAGATTTCTGCTTAAGTTGTCTGTCAGAGAGTTTTGGTTGCCTAGCATGAATTGTGGTAGCAGGTGAATATGCATGGCTGAGGCCATGTTCCAAAGGTCATTGCTAGTCTGCAAAGTGGGTAAGAGTGGGTTCCTCCCTGCTTGTTGATGTACCACATCACTGTGGTGTTGTTGGTGTTGATTAGTAGAGACCCCGGACAGAGTAGGGATCTGAAAGCTGTCAGAGTGTGCTGAACAGCTAGCATCTCTTTTTGGTTGATGTGCAGATGAATTTGATTTGGGCTCTAATGACCCTGAATGCACCTGCCATTAAGGTGTGCACCCCAGACATAGTCTGATGCATCTGGGCGGCATAGGGTTGTGAAAAGCGAAGTCATGTGTTGTGGTTGCATGCTACTGCCCACCAAAGAAAATCTTTCCTTAGACAAGGTATCATAGGTATAATAGTTTCTAGGTCCTGAGAATGTTGACACCAAAGGCTTTTTAAGTACCACTGAAGTTTCCTCGTATGCAGTCTGGCATATGGAATTATTAGAAATGCAGGAGGCCATGAACCCTAGAGCTAGCAGGATTTTCCTTGTGGATAACTGGGTTGTGTTGGCCATTTGAGAGAAGTAGGCTGTCAGATTGGCTTGTTTTTCTGGAGTAAGGAATGCCATCTGGGATGCTGTGTCCGGGCATGCTCCCATGAATTCAATTTTTTGACTAGGGACTAGTTTGGATTTCTTTTCATTTATAGTGTACCCCAGTGAGGTTAGTAGGTCCTTTACAAATGTCAGGTGCTGCAACAGCTTTTCCTGACTGTCTGCCTGAATCAGGCAGTCACCCAAGTAGGGGTAAATTTGAATATTTCTTTGTCTGCAAAAAGCAGTGGCTGGAGCCAGGCATTTTGTGAAAACTCTGGGAGCAGTGGATATGCCAAAGGGAAGTGCAGAGAACTGATAATGCATAGATCCTGCCCTGAAACGTAGATATTTCCTGCAAAAGTCTCTGATTGGGATATGCAGGTAGGCCTCTTTTAGGTCTAGGGTGGCTAACCAGGCATCTTTGGACAGCACAGGAAGAAACTGCTGTAGGGTGAGCATTTTGTACCACCAGGAAGGTGTTTAGAATGGATAGATCTCAGATTGGAAAGCTGCTGTAGGGTGAGCATTTTGAATTTTGGTACCACCAGGAAGGTGTTTAGAATGGATAGATCTAAGATTGGGCGCCAAGTGCCCTCTTTTCTGGGTACCAGGAAAAGTCTGGAATAGAAATCTTGGCCTATATTTTCTGCAGGAACAGGCTGAATTGCCCTCATGGAGAGCAGGGAATGAACTTGGTTTAGTGCCTCTACCCACTGGTTTGGAGGAAGATCTGGGAACCCTTTTGGGGCTGGCAGCCTGTGGAAGTAAAATTTATACCCCTGGGACACTATGTTGAGAACCCATCGATTGTTGGTGATGGAGGCCCAGTTTTTTGCATGGGAGGCAACTTTTCCTCCTAGGGGCACAAGCAGATGGGTAGGGGAGAGAGGTGGAGTTGAAAAGTCATTGTGAATTCTTTCCATAAGGGGGTGGCTTAGCACTCCCTGTTTTTGAAGTGGAGGCACTCCATTGCTTAGATCTCTGCATACCCTGAGACTACTGTCTGGGGGTCTGCTTCCCGTAGGTCTAGTCTGAGGTGGCCTTGAGGGGGCTGGAAAGGAACAATGTTTTGAGGGGCAATGCCTACTGATTCTTGGAGGCTGGACTTGCAAAAAGTCTTTAACTGTCTGCATAGACTTAGCTTTTTCCTTCCATTTTTTTCTAAAACCTCTTCTGCTTTGGTGCCAAACAGATTGTCTTTGTTCAGTGGTGCGTCCAATGATTTTGATTTGACATGGTCTGGCAAGGTCTGTTCCTTAAGCCAAGCATGCCTTCTAAGTACAGAACCTGTGACTTCTGCCCTGCAGGATGCTTCTAGGGCATCAAACCCACATTGCAGGGTATGCTTACTAATTTGGCTTGCAGAATGCATAAGCTCCTGTAATTCTTTATTTTCTGCACAGTCAGAGAAGGTAGATAATTTCTGTTTAATAAGTTCCATAGTATGTTGCTGGTATTTCAGCATGTGGAACTGACAATTTAATGCTCTAATGGCAAGAGTTGCAGAGGTGTATACTTTTTTACCCTATATGTCTAAAGCTCAGGAATCCCTGTCTGAAGGTGTGGGATTCTAAGCTGTGGTTGGTTTTATTCCTTTAGGTCCTTGGGAGATGACCTCTGGGTCAGCAGTAGGATTTTTGAAAATAACTTTTTGCGAGTCAGGGACTCTGTAGTACCTGTCATGTTTCCTGGGAGCAGGAGGTTGAGTATCAGGAGTTGGACTGGATTCCATAAAAACATCATCCACAACATCCAGAACAGGAGGAATAGCTAAGGATCTGTGCTGTGGTAAATCTAAAAATTCCCTGAGTCTCTTTTTGAACTGAGGATAATCCTGGCATTTCCAATGGAAATGCTCTCTCAACGTATGTAAGGTTTCACCAAAAGAAAAATCCTCTGGAGGAGAGGCAGAATGAATTAATTCCTCTGCATCTGAATTCTCTTAAGCAGATAAGAGCATGTCTTCATAATCAGAATCCTCAGATTTGTCGGACTCTTGGTCAGACAAAACTGCTGGGGACAAGTCTCTTTTCCTTTTAGTAGGGGTAGGCTGGCTTCCCCTAATCAGCATGATAAGGTCTTCCACCATTTTAAGCATCTGAGATTGAGGCAAGGAACCAGGCGCTTGAGGTTGGGTCGTTGGTTTTAGGCATAGTTCATACTCCTGGCCTTAGAAACTAGGTAGTTTTAGAAAGAACTGAAGATGTGAAAGAAGTCGTCTGTTTGTGTCGAATATCGGTAGTGCAAAGAACTTCCTCAGAAGCCAGTGCTTTCACCGTGGCTCCGGACCCATCCAAGGTAGAGACATCCACAGGTTTCGTAGTCAAAGAAGAGTCTTGCTGCATACTGGACTCTGAACGGGTCTCGGTAGTGGGCTGCGAATCCATAGAAGTGGGCATCAGGGGCTGTGAAAGCACTTCACTGAATACTGGCAAACTGGCGACTAGCTTAACGGAAGCATTGTTGGCAGTTCTGGACCTGTGCGGTCTGTCTCTGTCTTTATCCTTACGTTTTTTCAGAAGATCGGTAGTTGGATGGCTTACCAAAGCCATTTCAGAATACGGAGATTGAGAGCAAAAGTATTTAGCTATAAGGGCCCAACGACGTATAGTTCTGGTATTGAACAAAGCACAAAACCGGCAGCGAGGGACATTGTGGTCTGGGCTTAAACAGGTGATGCAGTAAGAATGGAAATCTTGATGTTGTATTTGCTTTCCACAGCCGTGCAAAAAAAGGATCCCCAATGGGGTACTTAGCTTTAGAAGACTTCAACTTCAATTTCCGAAATGAAAACTCAGGTAGTGGCCGACCGGCACTCATGCAAACTGCTTCTGCTTTGGGCTCCTTGGCAAGAAAGACTGATGTAATGGCATCGGCTGCCTGTTTTTATACCACTGACAACCTGACGTCAGTCCTGAAGTGACAACAACTGATGCAGAAATACTAAGCCTCTGGTATTTGGGCCAACTGAAAGCTAATCCTGGCAAGATAACCCAAGTGTGATGACTGCAACAGTGAAACACGAAGAACATCTGCACAGTTATAGCTGGGCTATGAGAAGGAGTCTACACTCTGTATTTCATCTTACTGGTTCCAGGGCTCTAGTCATTCATAGCTGCATCATGATCAAGCTGCAGTAAAAACAAGAGGTTAGCCTATAAAGGGAACCAGACAAGTTCTGCTTGCAACTGATTTGGACTTTTGCAAAAAGGGGCAGAATAGATATATAGGAAAACAGAACAGTTTCTAGATTCCCTAGAAAGTGAACACAGAACTCAGAATTGATTCTGCAGTGCTCATCAAAAGCACCATTAAAAGATTATTCCAACCCAGGAGGATCTAAGGAACCACAGCAGGGACTATGTCTTGACCCTATAGGATGTTTCTTGCCCAAATGCTTCTGGATATATGTAACTTTTTTGTTGGGACTTAGAAATATTACTTATCCTTCATAAACGTTAACTGATGTAAAGGATTCTTCTCCCTTGTTAATGATGTACAGTGCTTTAAATTATTGTTTGTTGAATACGTTACATTAATTAAATAATATTTTATAGTGTAATAAATTTGATTTTTATACAACACATCCTGTTGCTTGTTAGCTGTTTAATTTCCTTAGATTCATTTAAACATAGAACAATATGGCTGGAAAAGGGAAAATGATTGTTGAGCCAACTGATTTTTCAGCCTCAGTGTCCTGTGATACTATACATATCAAGCTTATAGCTGATAATACATAACATCATATTCCTGCCCATTTGTCCTGACACCCAGAAAGACCCTCTTTGTCACTTATTACTTTAGTTGGAGAAGTTAAATAAGGAATGCTTCTACTGGCCCAGAAAATACGAGTTACTTTTTTCCTTTATTTATCTGTGTGCCTTTGTTTACATGTAAAAGATGTTTTTCTGTTGGATCTTTGTTATTGCCACTGCTGAGAAGGCATTTTGGGGATTTAGCCAGTTTTTGTTAGTTGCCAAATAGCACACTTTTAGTTTTAGTAGGGTTAGGTGGTGGCTTATGTTTGAATAGCCAACTGTTAAGGGAGTGCAAGTCTACCTGAAGTTAACCTGTGATAAAGGGCTGGATCTAAATGCAGTCATATCATCTGCATATATAATAAGAGGAATGTATGGAAGAAAGTATGGCATTTTGTGGGTAAATATGGGAAAGATATACATGAGGAATCACTCTCACTGGAGAGGCTGCTTTAAAATTAAAGGCACCTATTTTGACCCTAACAAGTCAGTTGATTAAAAAGTCATTAAACCAGAATGAAATTTCTGTGACAATGTCTATGTCTTGTACCCTGGGAAGAAGAAAACTTTTGATGAGGTCAAATACTTTAGTGAGGTCAGTGAACAGGACCTATGTAGGGTTCCATTTGTCCATATTTAGCAGGATGTTGTCAATTACAGAATATGTATGAATTGAAATTTCTCTGCCAATGTCTATATGTCTTGTACCCTGGGAAGAAGAAAACTTTTGATGAGGTCAAATACTTTAGTGAGGTCAGTGAACAGGACCTATGTAGGGTTCCATTTGTCCATATTTAGCAGGATGTTGTCAATTACAGAATATGTATGAATTGCAGGGATATGGTATCATTGGATATATGTTCTGTTTTTTCAACTACAGTGACTGAAAAGCAACCTGAAAAATACAGGCCTGTCTAGAATAGTATACTAAAACTCCAGCATGAGATATTTAAATGACATAAATCAATGAGAGTCAAAACAGGCTTACAGAAAAACACAACAGCAGACATGCTTAGTTTTGAATTTACTTGTATAAAAAGTCCAAGTTAGCTGTTGTCTTATTATGGCACCGTGTTTTGTAAAACTGCATTCCCGTGTTAATTTCAATTTCTGTATAAAAGCCATATTTTATTAATTAATTACTCTGTTAGCATATCAATTTTATTTATTTATACTATAGCTATGCACAGCACTTTAACACTGCAACCACGTGTTATTTATTGCAGTTAACATTCTTTGTTTCTAATGCTTCAGTTTGCTCTATGCATCTGCTGTGCCCATACTGAAAAAGTCCCAGATACATCATTCTATAAAGCAATGCCTTAATATGAATCAGTTCATAACCCATCACTGCTTTATATTCCTTGAGTACTTGCAAAACTCAGACTAAACTCTACTAGAAATTGTATTCTTAACTTAGTTCTATATGCATGCAGATCAATATTATACTTCATTCTACCCATCCACTGTTTTATTTCATGCAGGAAGTTTGTAATTATCTAATTTAGCTTACTTTGAATCTGTCCTACTTTATTTTGTTTTTGGTATGATTTCTGTCATTTTATGGGTCAGCAGAACAAAAGATTAGCTATATTAGAACCCCCCAAAAAAAAAAAAAATTAAACTAGTCAGCTATAGATACTCTAAGACACACATTTTCATCTGGGTTTATCTTAGCTCTACTTAAGTTTTAAAATGTCTTAAGGAATTCAATTAATCATGTCTTGTTTTTTCTCAGTGCTATTCTTATGAAGGAAAGCAGGAATATGTTTGTCTTTGGTTTGCCTTTCCAGCTTACCTGCAGACTTGGGGTAGAACTTGTATAAGCTTCAGAATAGGGCTTTTGAGGTTTTAGACAATGTATTTAAAATTAAAATAAGAATTTTAGGGGAAAGCACTTGCTACAGGTGTTGAACAAATTCTATGAAATGACCATAATGCACTCAACAATAACTCTGCAGCAACGTTCTCTTTTCTTTCCTGTTTTTGATTTGTTCATTTAAGTTTTAAGTCAGCTGCTGATCTCCACAGCTTTTTCCTAAGTCACTTCTACCTTAATAGTGAAAAGTATGACCTTATAATAAAAATATCATTCAGGAAAAAGAAGAAATATTTTACAGAAATGAACTAAATGGAAGTCAGAATTCTTCCTACCATTTGGAAGTAATCATTACAAGAAAGCAAAGTTTTGCAATTAAGCACAAGAAATTCATAGAAAGACTTTTTATGTCTGTGTGACTAAATTACTATAAAACAAAAATAAAGGTAAGCAAAGCTAATCCATTGCTGAACAACTTCAGTTAAGGAGTTAATAAAATTAAATGATGGAAGTTTTGCAGTGAAGTGATAGTATAACAGCAATCCTTCATGAATGTTCTAGAAGATGAAGTGCCATATCTACGGATAAGATGCATGGTGCCAGCTCTCCCACCTAGTGGCCACAAATACTAGTTTGCCAGACTGCATATGATGGCACTATGGCAGATTAAAAAATGAAAGAATCAATGTCTAGTGGGTCATTCTAATGCTAAGCCTATAAAGCTATGGGAAGAAGTGATCCAGTGGTTACATTCCTGACTGGTAATATGGTTAGGCACATGAATTATTAAGACTGATAAAGCATCTGTTCACTGAAGTAAGTCAAATGTTACATAGCACTTCCTGAAACTAATTAACCATGTCAGAAATAAAAATTAAATGGACAGTTATAACCATATGTATGCAGAAACTCACATGGTAACATTATCTGAGCTGCTGCATTTAAGTGAAGTAGTTGAGGCTAGAGTGTACAGTACTGTGTATTTCAACATATGATTTAACATCTGTTGCACAACTCCAGGATCTCCTTAAAGGCACATAGGCATATACTAGTGTGATAATTTTGATGTATTCACAAATATAATGTGAATCCCAAATATGCAGATTAAATATTTTATTAGCAAGCATTTCAACTATTCAAACAGGCAGCACACAAATCAAGAATTCCCTTGCCTCTCTAATTAAAACTGCAAAGTATAAACATCACTATTAGGCAACACTCCAACCTGATTAGAGGTAAATATGTACAAGGACCACACAGTGCCAGTGTAAGTGGAATAAAACAGACATGATGAATGAAAACATTTTGGGACTAGCAGAAACACAGAACCTGGAAAAAAAATAACAGCACTAGCAGAAACTCAGTGCACGGAAAAAGTACAGTTTTGTACCTCCAACAGACAGGAACCAAAGTAAGACAAACTAGTGAAAAACAAAAAGACAGCTTGGAAACACCAAAGCAAATTAAAGCTTCATTAAACTGAGAGAGAATTAAAGTGAGAGAGAATTTGCTTTGGTGTTTCCAAGCTGTCTTTTTGTTTTTCAACAGTTTTGTACTGACCATAAATGTAGATGTTCGAGTGTAAACACTGCTGCAATGATTACACTTGGGTTATCCTGCCGTCAGGCGGTCCCGCAGTTGGCCAGAGTTCCAAAGTCTCGGTCCGGCATCTGTTGCTGTCACCTCCTCCCTGACGTCAGTGCGACAGGGGTATATAAGATGCAGCCAACGTCATTTTCTTCAGTTTTTCTTGCCCCAGATGTCAGGTGCCCCCAAATAGGTAGGCAATTCAAATTGCTTATAAAATATACAAAAGAAAAGCAAACAACCATTTTTAGTAACAAGCAAATACTCCCCATAGGTAATAAAGGGTAGATGATCTAGGTAAGTACCAGAAAGTAAGAGGGGAAGGAGGGAGGGTAACCTGGACTGCAGCAGTGTTTACACTCGAACATCTACATTTATGGTAGGTACAAAACTGTACTATGTTCATCGTGTTACACTGCTGCAGTCATTACACTTGGGTGGAATCCCAAAGCTGAGGTAGGGAAGCTGAATATATAAGGCATTAGGGGTGGCTATAAGGCCCTGCAGTACAGCAGTGGTGAAGCCAGCTCTGGATTTGGAGAATAAAGGCAAATGGTAATGTTTGGTGAAGGTATGCACAGAAGTCCATGTTGCTGCTTCCAAAATATCCTTGGTAGGTACTCCTCTGAGGTAGGCAGTTGAAGTGGCTGTTGCCCTGGTGGAGTGAGATCTAATGCTGCTAGGTACAGGTTTCCCATGGTGGGTATAGCAGAAACGTATACAGTGTCCTATCCATTTTGAAATAGTCTGCTTTGAAATGGCTTTTTCCTGTGCTCCTGCAGCGTATGCTACCAATAATTGCTCAGATTTTCTGAAAGCTTTGGTTTTGTCCAAGTAGAAGTGTAACTGTCTGTGAATGTCCAAAGAATGTAGTAGTCTCTCCCCTTTGTTCTGTGGTTTTGGATAAAAAGTTGGCAAGTGAATAGTTTGGTTTAGAGCCACACTTGATACCACCTTTGGCATAAATGTAGGGTTAGTTCTTAAAGACACCCTGTCCTGGTGGAAGATGAGGAAAGGTTCCACTGCCATTAGTGCCTGTAATTCTGAAACTCTTTGTGCTGATGTTATTGCCAGTAGAAGAGCAGTTTTCCAAGAGATGCATTTTAATTCTGCTGTGTTAGCTGTCTCGAAAGGAGGTAATGTTAATTTTTCCAAAACAAAATTGAGGTCCCAAGTTGGTGTAGGTGCTCTACGGGGCGGTCTTATGTTTTTAGCCCCTCTGAGGTACTGTTTGAGCAAAGCATTAGAAAAAATTGGTGGATCCGTGTTATAATGAGCAGAGATAGCTGAGGCGTGGATCTTGATGGATGAAAAAGAGAGGCTCTTGTCCAGCATCTCAGTTAAGTATTGAAGTATCTGAGGAATGTTTGGGACAAGAGGGTCAAGGCTGTGTGCTTGGTTCCAGGCACAGAATCTCTTCCATTTATCTCAGTATGCTTTCCTGGTGCTAGGCCTTCTGGCCTCCAGAATGACATCCATAACTGCTCTGGAGAGAGGCATTGCTTGCTTGACTAAGGAATTTTCCATGCAGCTAGATTTAAGGTCTTTAGCTGGCTGTGAAGTATCTGATTGTTGTGCTGTGTCAGCAACTGTGGGATTTGAGGCAAAATTCAGGGTGGTTCTTGTGCTAAGTTCTTTAAGATTGGGTACTAGTGCTGGCGTGGCCAGTCTGGTGCAATCAGGATCATTTTTGGCTCTTCCTGCCTGGCTTTTATGAGTACCTTTGGAAGGAGAGGTAAAGGAGGGAAAGCGTATACTTGTAGTTTTTTCCAGCTGAATGAGAGGGCATCCACTTTCCATGCTTGTGGATGGTAGCTCCTTGTGCAGAATTTCTGTAATTGGCAGTTCTTTGGGGAAGCAAACAGATCTATGTCCGGGCTCCACCATTTTTGTGTTATCATTCTGAATATTTGTGGGTTCAGTTCCCATTTGTGTGGGTCCATAATGTTTCTGCTTAGGTCATCTACCAGTATGTCTTTCTCTCCTGGCAGGAATTGTGCTTGCAGATGAACTTGGTAGTTTAGAGCTGTGTTCCACAAGGTCATGGCTTGTCTGCAGAGGGGATAGGAGTGTGTGCCCCCTTGCTTGTTTATGTACCACATAACTGTGGTGTTGTCTGTCTTTAGTAGTAATTGTCCTGGATGCAGCAGGTCCTTGAAAGCTATAATTGCATTTTGTACAGCTAGCATCTCTTTTTGATTGATGTGGAGATGTCTTTGCTCTGTGGGCCACTTGCCCTGGATACATTTTCCTGCCATGTGTGCTCCCCAGGCGTAATCTGATGCATCTGTTGTCAGTGTCTGCCTGGCTGTGAGTTGAGTGAAAGGCTGTCTCTTGTTGAGTTGACAAGCTTGTGCCCACCATCGAAACTCCTGTTGTAGGCAAGGAATTAGTGGTATAACTGTTTCCAAACTTTGACAGTGTTGAGACCATACGCTCTTTAGGTACCATTGTAGTTTCCTCATATGCAGTCTGGCATATGGAATTAGTAGTATGCAAGATGCCATGAAGCCCAAGGCCTGCAGAATTTTTCTTGCAGGGAGTTGGGTCTTTGTTGCCATTAAATGAAAATATTAAGTCAGTTGTCCTTGCTTGTTTGGTGTGAGATAAGCCATCTGGGCCATTGTGTTCAAGCTGGCACCCAGGAATATTATCTGTTGTGAGGGCACTAGTTTTGATTTCTTTTTGTTTACTGTGTACCCCAGGCAACTTAATAACTTTTTTATGTACGCCAGATGCTTTAGTAGAATGTCTCTGCTTGAATCAGGCAGTCGTCCAGGTATGGATAAATTTGAATTCCTTCTTGCCTGCAAAATGCATTTACTGGTACCAGGCACTTTGTGAAGACCCTGGGCGCAGTAGATAAGCCAAAGGGCAGTGCAGGGAATTGATAGTGCATTGAACCATCTAGAAATCTGAGGTATCTTCTACAGTTTTGTCTGATAGGGACATGCAGGTATGCCTCTTTGAGGTCCAAAGTCACGAGCCAAGCTTTCTTGCCCAGCATAGGAAGAAGCTGCTGTAGTGTCAACATCTTGAATTTCGGAACATCTAGGTAAGTGTTTAGTGAAGAAAGGTCCAGAATGGGTCTCCAGGCTTTGTCCTTTCTGGGAACCAGAAAGAGTCTTGAGTAAAATCCTTGTCATTGTTCCTGTGTTGGTACCTTTTGAATAGCTCTCATGTCCATGAGTGCTGTAATTTGTTTTTGAGCCTCTGCCCATTGATTTGGTGGCAGATTTGGCATTTCTTTTAGCCTTGGCAGAGTGTGAAAGTGGAACCTGTAACCTTGAGATACAATGTTGAGAACCCATTTGTCTTTGGTGATGCAATGCCAGTTGTGATAGAAAAGTGCCAGTTTTCCTCCTAAGGGGGCTGCCAAGAGAGAGCTGTTTGGCAGCTGCAGTGGAAAGTCATTGAGGCTGCTTTTTATAAGGTTGAGGCCTGTCTTCCCCTTCTTTCTGGCCTGGTGTACTCCATTGTCAAGGCCTGTAAGGGCCTTGTGTCTGACCTCCACCTCTTGGACGTCTGTATCTGCCCCTTAGAGGTCTGGCTGTGATTGGAAAGGACCAATTCTTTGTTGGCCAATTTCTGCTAAAACGAGGAGGCTGAACCTGTAAGAAATCTTTCACTGTTTGAATAGATTTTGCCTTATCCTCCATCTTCTTTAATACCTCCTCTGCCTTAACTCCAAACAGCACATCCTGCTGCAAAGGTGCATCCAATAATTTGACCTTAACATGATCTGGTAACGCATGTTCTTTTAACCAAGCATGCCTTCTAATGACAGAGCCTGTAACTGCTGCTCTACAGGAGGCCTCTAAGGAATCAAACCCACATTGCAAAGTATGTTTTCCCACTTGTTCAGCTGCATGCAATAAATCCTGCATTTCTTTAAGGTTAGGAGGATCTGAATCTGGAAGCATCTTTTGTTTCAACTGAGACATCAAAAATTGCTGATATTTTAGCATGTGAAACTGGCAATTCAAGGCTCTCATTGCTAAAGTTGCAGACAATAAATACCTTCTTTCACCATCTGTCTAATGCTCTGGAATCTCTGTCAGAGGGAACTGGGTTTTTTGCTGATGAGGCCTTAATCCCTCTGGGTCCCTGAAAAATAGTTTCAGGGTCAGCAACAGGGCTTTTGTACAGAAATTTGTGAGAGTCAGGGACTCTGTAATATCTATCAGGTTTAATTGGGTGGGGGTAAGGAGTCAGGGTTTAAACTGGATTCAGTGTACACATCATCCACAATATCTAAAACTGGCGGGATAGCAAGGGGTCTGTGTTGAGACAATAAAAGGAAGTCTCTGAGCCTTTTCTTGGATTCTGAGTAATCCTGGCCTTCTCAATGGAAATGTTCCCTCATGGTATGTAAGGTCTCCCCAAAGGAGTAATCCTCAGGTGGAGAGGCTGCTGGAATTGATTTATCAGCATCAGAATCCTCATAAGGGGGTAAAGAATATCCTAGGTCCGAGGAAGAGTCTGACGAAATGGACACCTGGTCAGAAGATTCATAGTCTGTATCCTGTCTGGGCTTTTTATCAGGAGGGGGATGGGACTCCCTGATCAGGGTGATTAGATCCTCGGCCATTTTTAGCATTTGTTTCTTAGGCATGGAAGCCTGTCCTGGAGAGAGTTGTGTCTGTTTCTTTGCTTTTAAGGGGGGCTTAGACTTAGCAAAGGGTTTAATGGTTAACTGGGTAGGTCTGAAAACACCCTCTGTAGCTGTGGATTGCTCAGCTACTTCAGTTCTCTCTGTAGGGTTAGGATCGGAAAGCTGAAAACCTAGTGTGTCCAAAGGCCCAGCCAGCTCCATGTGGGAGTCGGAGGTGGTCTGTGGTTCTGTGGAAGCAGTCGTCAGGGGCTGCGTAGGCACCTCGCTGAAAACCGGAGAACTGGCGACCAGCCTAGAAGAGGCCTCGTCATCAGTTTTGGGGCTTTTTATGCATTGCGGTCATTGGAATTTCCGACGGCATGGTGTAATTGAATTTTTCTGCAAAAATAATGTCGGGCAAAATCAAACCGACGTTTAATAGTGCGCTTGTTAAACCTAGCACAAAACCGACAACCAGTGACGTTGTGGTCAGGGCCTAGGCATGGAATACAATAGGAGTGGAAATCCTTATGAGGTATTTGCTTCCCACAAGAAATATAGTTATTAACTTTTATTGACATCAGTCTGAGGCAAGAAAAAGTTTCCCCAGTGGGGTACTTAGCTTTTTTAGAAGACTTCGGTTCTGGATTCGGAATGAAAATCTCAGGAGTCGGCCGACTGGCACTTGCGAACTGCTTCTGCTTCGGGCACCGCGCGGCAAGAAAGACTGAAGAAAATGGTGTTGGCTGCATATTATATACCCCTGTCACACTGATGTCATGGAGGAGGCGACAGCAACCGACGCCGGACCAAGACTTTGGAACTCTGGCCGACTGCGGGACCGCCTGATGGCAGGATAACCCAAGTGTAATGACTGCAGCACTGTAACACGATGAACATCAGAAATGCACTACTCAGGAAACAATTAAAGCAAAAGTAGAAACAGGGTCTATATCAGAAGCTCGAATGGTCAAAAGAGCGAACGCTCTTTGATCGAGCTTTAAAGATCGAAGGCACTGAACAGTGAAGACATGGAACAAAAAAAATTGCTGGGCCATCTTCAGAAGTTTGCCATTTCCTCGACTGTGGTGCGATCTCGGAGTTGTTATATTTAAGTAGCAGGTGTGTGGGGGCAAAGCTCCCCACCTTTTTTTTATTGTGTTTACATTTGTTTTTTTTTTTTTTTTTTTTTGTAGAGCAGCAATTTTTTTCCCTAGGAAAAAAAATCACTGTTCCATGTTTTTGGTGTTTAGAAGTTCGACCTTTAAAGCTCGGTCAAAGAGCGTTCGCTCTTTGACTATTCAAGCTTCTGATATAGACCTGTAGAAGCATAGCGTGAAAAAAAATAATAGTTAAGTAAACATATAAGAATAAAAAGGAAAAAGAAGAGGTTATATTCTTCTGTTTAAAGAAAGACATCAAAGCAGCAGAACAGCTGAAGACTCAGGAAGGGCAGGGAATAATGTCTGTCACCTAAGGAATTGTAATGGTTGCACGATCTTCACTGGTGGGTCTATGCTTCAGTCTCTTCTTGTAGATGAAACACATATTAAAACAATAGCAGGTATCCAGATTTGTCATCTAATCTGTAATTGGGAGAAGCATTATTCAACTGTTCAAGTTTACAACTTACCTCACTATTCCAAACAGCCTTGTAGCTCCTAGAAGGAAAAGACTAAAGATATAATGTGATTTGACTATCTAAAAAGAGTTGAATGTTAACCCAGGTTAGAGAAAATACAACAATATAAAATACCACAATATCCTGAAAACTTCAGAATGCTTTGCAATGATGCTAAAAAAGCAAATAAATGAAGATAAAATATATACTATAATAACTTTCACATTCTGAGACATGCATAATACTACACATGACTTGCAGGTTATATTCAGTGTACTGCTAGCAGTGTGTCATTGTTAAGTTTGTTTCCTGTAGTGGAGACACTCAGTTTTCTTCTAGACACCACTCAAGACCAGAGTTATTGCTCTGCCTATAGTAAGGACAAACCACTGTTAACTGCTCACTTCCGTCCTCCCAGACATGCGCCATTATCACCCATGCTGCAGCACTGCTGACTGCTCACTTCCATCTGTCCAGAAATGTGCCTTCATCACTCATGCTGCACCACTGCTGACTACTCAGTTCCATCCTCCCAGACATGTGCCTTCATCACCCATGCTGCACCACTGCTGACTGCTCACTTCCATCCTCCCAGACATGTGTCGGCATCACCCATGCTGCACCACTGCTGACTGCTCACTTCCATCCTCTTGGACATGTGCCTGCATCACCCATGCTGCACCACTGTTGACTGCTCACTTCCATCTGCCCAGACATGTGTTTTCATCGCCCATGCTGTACAACTACTGACTGCTCACTGCCATCCTCCCAGACATGTGCCTGCATCACCCATGCTGCACCACTGCTTACTGCTCACTTCCATCCTCCCAGACATGTGCCTTCATCACCCATGCTGCACCACTGCTGACTGCATACTTCCATCCTCCCAGGCATGTGCCTTCATCACCCATACTGTACCACCGCTGACTGCTCACTTCCATCCTCCCAGATATGTGTCTTCATCACCCATGCTGCACCACTGCTGACTGCTCACTTCCATCCTCCCAGACATGTGCCTGCATCACCCATACTGCACCACTGCTGACTGCTCACTTCCATCTCCCAGACATTTGCCTTCAACACCCATGCTGCTTGCTGAGCATTGATCATCTGGGCTGCAATCAGGGCTTCATCCCTGTGCGTCATAGAAGCAAGCTTGTCAAGTGTCATTTTTAGTATGGGATTTATTTTGAAATTAATTTTTTTTGTAAAAATGAATCAGTTGCTCTTCCAGCAATGATCATTTTGGTTAGGTTTTTCATAAAGAGGGCTATATTTCAGAAGTTTTTTACATTTTATAGAAAAAAGTTCCAAGGACAGGTGCCAAGTCAATCCTTTAGAGCAAGCATTTAATGTTTGCTTCCAGGTCCAAAGAAAGCAGGCCTGTTCTGACTTAAGTATATGTTTCTGTAAAAATTTGTATTTTTGTAACATGATATGGATTTTAAATATCACAAAAAAATTAACAAAATTTTCACAGAAAAAAACTGTAACCATGTTTTATAACATGGTATACTAATACTTTGAAGGCATATTTCTCATCATGATACAAATCATAGGTAAACATTTGTTTTAAAGTAGAGGTTGTAGAACTTTGTTGTCTGCCAGTTTCTAATGGCCATTATGGCCTGGATTTGGCACCATCCTTATTAATTATACATCTTTGAAAATTTATCACATTCTCCAGTGAAATGTTCAGGGAAATATTAGGTTATTAGCTAAAAATATACTTAGGATTTATATCTATGTGCAAAGATAACAGGTTAGCTATTTCTCAGATTTCTGCATGGCATTTCACAGTCCTCATTACTTAGTCTGTTGATATAGCTCTTAAAACTGAATAAAATGTAATTTACTTACAGTTTTAGCTATGATTTTATGTGAGCTCAAGACAGTGCAATTTGCCTCACTGAAAGAAAGTTGCGTGCTCAGGCTTCATTACCTAATTCTCATGGAACTGAATTTACATTTGGTCACATATTAAAGACCACAAAGGCGTACTAGTATTTATTTCCATAAGATGGTAATATGTCTAAAAATATTAGATATTTTCTAGTAAAAGTCTATTTATATTTGGATATTCAGTTATAAATTAAGTTTAAGTTGTAATTCTAGCACAAAGTCAATGATGCAGCTACATGTTGGATCTTTGTCACATTTGGCATTAATTTTTAAAATATCTGAACAATGAAAACATTTGGCTTTAATGAACAAATACAGTTTTTTTAGTTACAGCAAAGTCATATATAATGTTAAATTTCAAAAAGATGTTGTATGTGTTTAAATGCATGGCAAATAACTTCTATATAGTAAACTCTAAGAGAGCTATAGTCAAAAATTAATGTATTTTCCATCTTATAAGAAACTAATGGCATATCACAGCTGTATATAAAGAGGCTGTCTGCAAACAGCACACTTTGATGTTAGAGCCTTATTCAGAGGTACAGAAAATAATGAGTAGATGCTTACCTGAAGATTTTAGAGTTGTAGAATGAAAAATTCTAGTGGTGGCTAATTTGAGGAGTATACTTGAAGGAATTACCTGCAATACAGAACTAGAACCAAGGCCTGGATGAGGACTACTAGAGCCTGTAACTTTCTGTGGACAGCCTATGTACCAGAAAGGACATATATTACTGCACACACACACACACACACACACACACACACACACACACACACACACACACACACACACACACGAGCGCACACATATGTACATATAAGTATATATCTGATTTTATCAGCAATTAATGAAAATGTAAATGTTTGAACAGGAGTAAGTTGATCACAAATAATCAGTTATACAATGATTGCCACATACACTACAACAGCACACAAGAGTGCCAATGCAAGAAAAACAGCCTTTCATTTGTAATTACTAAGAGAATATAAGCAGAGAATAAAATCTTAAAACTTTTGAATTTATGTGGGTGCCCCCCATACATGCATACCAATATGTTTTTTTCCCATAGCCTCCTACTTATATATACTAATTCCATAGTGGTACAACTACTGCTAATGGGCAATCGCCATATAAAAAATGTCATACACACAAATCAACTGTGAGCAAATGTGCATCACCACTTAAAGGCCGACTAACTACCTTGTTAACAGTACCAAATGCAAGCATGTATTTACATATTTTTCTGTGAACTGAATCTAGTGAAAGTTTGTGAATGTGAGGTGCTAAGGCATATCTTGGCCTACTTTTCATCACTACATATTTTGGACTAGTGCTATAAAGGCGTTTCATATTTTCACAAAACATTTTATAGGAAATATATTATAACACTCTTCATAACACTTCAGTTGTACTTGTGGATGGAAAGATAAATAACTGCATACTCAGGTCTGTGTTCATTTTATAGTTATTTATTTATTCACATTTGTTTATGGGGAAAGTCCGACTGGGCCAGAAGTCCATTTTCAGTGGAGGCCCAGGGATAAAAACCTTCACAGAAATACAAGTAAAATACCATAATTAGGTTCTACAATAGTATACATATAGTAAGATGCAGAATACACATCAAATACTTAGTCAATACAAAGAAGTATTCAATATACAAAAAACCCACAAAAACAGGAACAAATAAAAATCCACAACCAAGCCCATGATCAAAATGAAACAGTCCAGAATAAATTCACACCACAAATTTATTGTCAGTAAAAAAACCAATGCAGCTCTAGCACCTTGGCCAAAAAGCCTTCTAGGAGTAAACGGATCACAGTAAAACACACCATTAAATAATGCAAACAATTAAAATCAATAAAACAATTACCCAATAAAAAACTGCCCATTTTACAAAAAGGCTTTCCAGCTACATTCCTTATTCAAGCTAGTAGGTGTCAGGGTTCCATATTTTAGAATAAAAACTGTCTTTATTTTTTTAGGAGAAAAATATTCTCAGCTGTAACGTATTGTTTTATATGTAAATTTATTGTACATTTTGAAATTCATTTTTGCATTGTCAAAGCCATCATCCCTTTCATCAGAACAAAGGGATTTTAAAAAGATAATTTATCTGCATTTCCAGGCTTACGCCAAATTATATACAATTTGTGATGGAATGTGACAAGCTGCAGTCTATGTTCATTGAATGTGGCTATCTACCAACTTTAATTGAAGAAATTAGATTGGCAGTTATGGCAGTAAGAGAAAACAACTATTTCCCAATCCTCAAAGTTGGTAATCAAGACTGTAATGGGAAACTTGAATCCCAAAACAACTTAACACCATCTGTTAACTACAGAAACAATATGGTGTTACACTATTCAGTGGATGCAGCAAACAATAAAACGTTCCTTTTAAATAACTGGCACATAATACAATGTGATGATTCCTTGACACTGTATTTTGAGAATGGTCCTAGTTTCACATTTAAGAACTCATACAACTTAACAGATTTTGGAGAGGAACCCAGATAAGAAACCATTTGGTTTCCTCACTACAGTTAAATGTGGTTGCTGTCTGCAATGTTCCTACATTGATCTGGATGTCAATGAGGCTTTAGAGTAAATTTCAAAATGGACTTGACTAGGAATTTTTACTGGTATTCTAGTTGAGTAGTATACTATCTGGCCCAATCTGCAGCCTGTTTAGCCTATTTTGTAGGTAAGACTAACAACTCTCTTAATAAAAAGGTGTAACAACATGTATACAGTATTAGCAAACACAAAAAAGTGCCTTGGCAAGACACTCCGGATCCTGTATGCATTTTGACAAGTTTTTATTTTGTGTATTAGAACAGGTCTGTTTAGATCAAATGGGGAACTAGAAAAATCATCTGTGTTAGTGCAAGATGATTTGGCAATTATTGCCTGGATGCTACGAGACATCCAGACCTGAATGATGCGATTTCTATTTGTAGTGAATTGAAACACCAAGCTAGTAAAGTTTAATAACAGTTCATATTGATTTAATCTTAATGCAGTTTACAAATGGTCTCATTTTTTGTTGTTTTTTTTTTGTTCTGTTATTTTGAATTGCTGTCTGAGAAACAACTACACTTTCCGATTGGTTCTTCAATTGTGTTTACTATTGGTTAAAGAACTTTTTATTACATCATTTCTAGGTGTACATGGGACTCATTGTTTTTATTGAATGAAAGGTTCTACTACACTATTGATTGTTATTGAGGATGTTCTTCATGTTTCAGCTTTTTATTGGACAGTTTTTGTACTTTTGGATTGGTTAACAACTGATTTTCATTGGGTGGATTGGTTTATTTTTTGGGGGTGCGATCAAATTATTGTTTTTATTGGATGAAAAGTTTAGCACTTGTATTCAATGGCTCTGAGGATGTTTTATAGATGAAAGTGCTTAATTTATACATTAACTATTCTGTTAACCGTTTTTTTATGTGAATTAAATATCCTGAAAATGAGTTCGGACTACTGATCATTGTATTTATTATATTATTCCTTCTGTAAAATCTTAGAATGTACAGAAATGTGACTACTCTATGTTTAACTGGAACAGAGTTTAATGCAATGTAAACAAATGGAGTTTTTCTCCCCGGGCCTCTACTGAAAATGGATAATGCCCAGTCAGACTTTCAAAGTAAACAAAGCTAAGTAAATAAATAAATATTGTACAGGGCAACATTATATGTCTTGATTCCAGGATTGTTATTGAACATTACACCACATATCACTGTGCTCATTCGGGGCTTACCTCCAATGGGCATTTCGGTATGGAGCTGACTGCCCACAGATACGTCTTCTGTTCAACAGCTTGACATTTCATGATCAAAAGCTGTCTTTTGATCCATTTTCCAGCATAAACAATATAAGTTCAGACATATCTTTTCATGTAGTTGTAATCAGAACAGATACATAGCTTCTAGGCTTTGATATCAAGCTGAGGTCACCTCAGGGGAATATAATGTTTGAATCCAACTGTGTCCCTTAGAAAAGAGAGAAGAGTCCTCAACAGAGATATGCACATAAATGTTTGGTTTGCTTTGGGGCAGTGCTATGGTACTACGTTTTCTTCTATTCATTGCATTAAATTAAGTGCATGGAAAAATCATTACTTGCAAACTGATGAAATCAGATAACAATCAGTAATTAATCTCTACTCAAAAGATGATGAAATGAGGCAGTGAAAAAGATGAGTTTTCCGAACAGTAAACCGTCTGGAAGATGTAAGTTCAAAAGAAGACAGAGTTTTCGAAAAGGAAACATAATACAAGTGGGCGATTTGTAATTAACGCTTGCACTGTACACCACTATCATCAGTTTCAGTGTCTGCTGAAATACTTTGAAATATTCCAAAACACGCAGAGGAATCTGATTGTTCACTGTTCATTTTAGGCTTGTCAGTGAACATGAAGAGTTCTAAATGGCTAATGGTCTGACGCTATCCTATTGATTTATTTGTTAGAAAATGAGATAATAAAATAATAAAATGCATCCGGTGACTCATAGCTCCAAAGTAGTGAATACATTTACAGGGAAGACCTGCTGTAAAATGAGAACACTTGCTTATGGCATAAAATCAGTGTGCTAGAAGAGGAAAAAAATCCAGCATGCCTTCCTTTTACTTGCTACTTCAGTATTGGGAACAACTATTTTCATAAAGATAAAAGTACCATTTGAGTGTTATTCATGGAGAGAAATTCTTTTTGTTTTAACTACTCTTTCCTCATTAAAGCACTGAAATAATTATTTTTCTTCTATCAATTCTTTCCTCATTAAAGCACTGAAACATAATACGTATCTGTTTGTGTGTGTGTGTATATATATATATATATATATATATATATATATATATATATATATATGCTTTGCATATTATCTGCTTTGAATCAGAAGCATTAAAATACTCTGTAACACAAAGCAATGCTTATTTTAGAGAACTAAAAAAAAAAAATCTGAATAGTTTATGCGCGTGTGTGTGTGTGTGTGTGTGTGTGTGTGTGTGTGTGTGTGAGAGTTTGTGTGAGTGCATGTTTGTATGTGGTTGTATGGCTGTATGTGTACTTTTGGGGGGTGTCGGTCTGTGTCTTGTGTGCAAGTCTCTGTGAAACAAATAACATGAGGAGTGTTATTATTTAGACAAGTACATTTGCCTTATTTCTGTTTATATTGAGTAACAACCTAAATTAAAAGATTTGAATAAAGGCAGATGAACCATTTTGTATTAAAATCCTATGCAAAATGCTTATTTTAATAATAAAAGCTACACAACATATCAAACAATAAATCCTCAGGTAACTCATTTTCTTACAATAATGTCCATCAGTATGGCTGTTTTGGGGAAATAATGGAGCTTCTAGGGGATGGGAATGCTGTTTACCTAAGGCATAAGATATTACAATACTCTCAGGCCTTCTGCATTTCCCAGTAGTGCCCTGTCTGTCAGACATTATTGCTTACCACAGGGTTAGTACTGTCCAGATTTCCAAGAATATTAAAAGCTTTCTTATTAGCCTGTTACAGCCCTCAGAGGATAATCTGTTAAACGCATGAATCAGTAATCATTCACGGGGCCTTGAATAACTATGTTACCCATATGTCTCTAAGGACACAGTCCAGAATCAAGTCCATATCTTTCTGCCCATTTGAAGCCACCTCTGGAAACACTGACCAGATAATTATGTGCAGGGACTGAAAAAAAAAACTACATTACAGGTTATTACCTGTTAAACCTCATAAGGATGCAAAGAAGAATCAACCCCATATTTAGCCTGCATTCCTACAGTAAATGTAATGGGGCAATAAAGGTGAAATAGTGCATGAAAAGCCATGGTTACACTCTGAAATCAGAACTTGTTAAGCACATCACTTGAATGAAACCTGATCTTAACAGTGTTTAGGGGTGCTTAATAAAAGCAGACCTAAGTGCTGTTAAGACTGAGTGTGGTGCTATGAACTAACAGTGGACAATGCCAGCTGCCAAACAGTGGTAGAAGGTAAAACAGCTTTTAAAAGCCTCACTCTGCCACACTTATAACTACTAGTTATACAGAGGGGCATTGTGTTTCTTTTTTTTTTTTTCAATAATTTTTATTTTTATTTTTACATTAGTAAATGTCACAAATAAAAACCATCTTACATGACCGTGCGCACATATATATATATATATATATATATATATATACATACATATACATACATACATACATACACACACACACATATATATATATATATATATATATATATATATATATATATATATATATATATATATATATATACATACATATATACACACATATATACATACATACACATACACACATATACATATGTTATACATTGATGTCAAATACCACAGGATATAGGTCATACAACATATCTATTTACATTATGTACATAGATGCTTTCATTGTTAATTCCACAGTTATATAGACAGTATATACATTCGTAATATCCAAGTTATTATTTAATATCTGAACTTGTATGTGTTCTTTGGTTCCATTATAGTATATTTCTAACTTGCTGTGTAATGAATTATGCTAATATGATAAAGGTTTGTTCCCAAATTTCTCTGGATTTCATGTTTTTTGTTTCTTTTATCTATTACTATTTTATGAGCTAAAAGGTGTTGTATAGCTACTTGTTTAAAACCCTCCCAAGAGATATTTATCGTATCTAGCCATTTAAAAGCTATATACAGTTTCATTAGTAGGAAAATTGTTAAAAGTGTATTTGCTTGTTTTCTTGGGATGTTGGGTGGGAGAATGTGTAACAGAGTGAATTCCCAAGTTAATGTTGATGTTTGATAACCCATTTTTTGTAATTGTACCTTGAGAGAGTTCCAGAGTTTATAGACACATTTACAGCTCCAAAATACATGGATTAAGTCAGCTATCTGGTCCTTACAGTGTGGGCAGAAAGGTGATTTTGATGTGTTAAATTTGTGTAGGATTGCAGGTGTAAAATAAGCATTATTACTGATCATGAGCTGAGTGTATGCTAACTTTTTGAGGGTAGAATCTTCAGTGTTAGATTGATTGCCTGGCTTATTGCTGATCATCTATGGATGGTTTAATTGGGGCATTGTGTTTCTGTCATCTGGCTGTTTCAGAGCACCAAATTTCAAAGGCTTTGAAAGCCAGTAAACACTTTGTGCTAATAGTACATACAGCACATAATGCTCTGTGCCATACAAAGAATTATGATTGGATGACCAATTATAAGCCTTTATTATGTATGCTTGATATGGATATCAAACCCTATCTCTCAAGCAGCACTGACAAGATGGATTTCTTGCAACCATATTGCAAACACATAATAAGCTTCAGAGACACAATCATAATTTTCTGTGTTTTGAGCTTATTAATAAATAGTCAACCTCCAAAGGTTTGATTTGTATATAGGTATAAATAACACTGAGAAAGTCTAATTAAAGGATATAATATATAACATTTGTAAGCTGGTACAAGCATACAAATGGTGAATTCATAAGTATCCTGAAATCCTTTATCAAATTCGTATGCTCATTTCTTTCCAAATGTGTCTCCTACAGCATAACTATTTGAACTCTGCATTTCTTAATGTTTCAATATTCTTACATTTATGTCTATACCTGCAAGGCTATTTTCATTCCAAAATAGCATGGATAGCCATTAGGATAAGAAGTTATTGTTACCACCTATTATTCCTAACAGCTTTTTTGAACATGTATTTCTAACTTTTGTTACATGCACACACTAATGTTTAGCACACTGATCTTTTATACCATCACATTTTTCAAGATTTTTTGTTTTAATGAAAACCCTTAAACAAAATTCTAAATACATTTTCAAAATACACCAAAATACCCCATCATCTATTAACTTAGAACAAAAACACAATATTGTGTACATCTACAAAAAATTAAGTTTAACTATCCTAATAGGAATGATTGCCCAAGTTGACAGTGGCACACATGGCCATTACTAACCTAAAATTAAGGTTAACAATGCTAAAGCATATGTTACAGCCTGTGCTCCCAGCTGCACTGATTGGTTTCTGTTCTTTTCTTATCTCTATTCCCCTCCCATATGTGAAAACAGCATGTATGCTTCCAGAAAACAATTGACTTTTAGCCTTAAAAAAGCTGAACTGGCTATCTTTAAATAAAACCAAGTTATACACTCTGCTATTAAATGGATTACAGTAGTATGTCTACTAAGGAAGCTGCTGTCTCTTATTCTCTTCCAATAATTTCAAACTTTATTTTTTTACTGAATTGCTTGCTCTTGTACCTTTAAATTTTATACTTCATTCAGCAAACAATGCTCAGATCTTTCAAGATCCATGGAAATATTACAACAGAATGTAGAAGTGCCTTCAGCTGCAGACTTTTAAAATTCTGCTGAACATTTGGTAAAGGAAAAAAATATATATCATTCCATATATAAGAAAAGTATTACTTCGCATGGCATTCATCATTTTGTCTTTTTTCCAAGCCTTCTCACTTACAGGAAACACTTGTTTCTTGATTAAGTGAAGGGCATTAATCCAGCTATTCATTTATGCAAAAAATAAGAGAAAACAGCTCAGCTCTACATATAATAAGTGCACTTTTACACTCCATCCCCACCCCAGCAGCTGAAAACTGTAGCCTGTTAACTTAAATTTACTTTTGTCCAGTCTTTCTTCTTGTTTTAACACTGCAATGCCTGTACCTCTTTAACATAAAAATACCTATTTTAATCTCTTTATCATATATAACAATCACTGAACAGACTCACCCTCACCCCCATATTTAAGATACTTCTGAATACATACTACACATATCTGCTTTACTATATAACAGGCAGTTTATATCATGAAAAGTTTTACACAACTGTTATTAAAAAAAAATGTTTTACTTACAGTTACTTTTTTCCCTTCAAGTGTCCCTCTAAATAAAGTGGGCTATATGCTTACAGTCTACTCACAAGTTTAACAAAGTGACGAAAAAGGCCTTTGGCTTACCAAGTTCACAGATGATTGCAAAGTGGGAGCAGTCACTGAATCCCCCCAAAATGAGAACACCCTTCAGGAAAGTCTAATACAAATGCTTGGTGCCAAAGCTATGTTTTAAAACTCAATACCAAGAAATGTATTATAGTACCTTTTGGGAAGTCTGCCACCCTGGGTAACTACTTCATCAATAAAACAGCCTTAAAAGTTGATTTTCTAGTCATTGATCTGGAACTTGTGTAGATAGTAACCTATCCTTCAACCAGCATGTGTCCAAGGCAGTAAGAAAATCCTTCTATATTGCTCAACTTATAAGCATGGGTATGGCATCTAGATCCAGAGAGATCATCAAACCACTATGCTCAGCACTCAGCAGAACCATCATAGAGTATAATGCCCCTTTCAGTATGTCCTGAACCAGACACATGCAGCAATGTGAATGTTCACAACTGTTCCTTACAAAAGGAATGCATGCATCAAAAACAATGTACTGTGCTGATCATCTCAATAGCATGTCTCTTTACTCAGTATCATACAGACTTCAGAGAGGTAATCTTTGTCTGGCATACAGGGCACCCATGGACCCTGTTTTGATGAACCTTGCGTACATCCACAAAACAAATAGCATCAGACCTACTAGATTAAAAGTCATACATTTTGCTTGCAAAAGTATGACATGCTGAGAGAGACAAATATGTTTCTCAGAGAATTCCTATTCATAGGTTCATAGGTGTTTACTAGGCTAACAACCACAAGGGCCTTTTTAAGCCTAGCCATGCATCCCACATCTCTGACAAGTTCTGATCCCCTTGATAAGTATAAGCAGGGGCCTGGGAGATGAATAATTTACAGGTTGCCTGTGTCTATTAGAGACATAGGTAGAACAGGCTCCCCATCCATGTAAAGTAGAGTTCCTCCCTATCCCTTTTTAAGCACAACTTGAACCAATGGATGGGAAATCAGAAATTTACTCCTGGTCTGGTGGCTACACCTTTGATGGACAGAGGCAGTGAGTAACTCATGTAGATAGTAACTTAGCCTTCAACAGGCATGTGTCCACCTATAAAAATCTATTTTTTTTTCTCTCATTTGGGTTGCATGGCTAGGCTTCTAAGGGCCCTAGTGGTAGTTAGCCTAGCGTACAGCTGTACATCTATGAACCTATGGCCAGTCACTTTTTCTTGCAAAGCCATATTTTACAAATGTAATTGATGTTTTTATAATCACATTTATTCTCCAATTTCAGTGTTGGTGGTCTTCTTCCTGTTCATCTTCCAACACTAGACTCTGGTTCAAATCCAAGGTACTCCAGATTCTTCTAGTCAACTCCTGTGCTTTTTTCTGTCTCTCAAGGATTTTCCTTTGGAACATTGGAAAGGATTTCACTGGCAAAGTCTCTCGATGAGCATTACTAACAGAAGAATGGGAAGCAGAGTCACTTTCTGATTGCTGTCTCTCTTTTTTTGTTGGATAAACCATTATATTTCCTCCTTAGCCTGTCTGCATCAAAAGATGAATTTGATCCTCCAGGAAAAATATTCAAAAGACAGCTAGATACAGCAGCTTGAGACTCATACCTGCCTTTTGAAATTCCATGATTGCTGGGATAAATTTCCTTCTCTTCTGCCAAGTGTACAGTGAATGTTGTTGTTGTTGTGTCTTTTGGCTTTTCCCGGTTAGGGGTCGCCACAGCGGAACTCCAGTCTGCTAATGATTGGCAGTAGATTTTTAAGTGCCGGGTTGCCAGCCCTGACACACAACCTTCAATGAAGGTACACCCATTCACGCATGTCTCCACACAAAAGACACTCTAGCTGAGAATCGAACAGGACAACGTCTTACTGTAAGGTGACAACGCTATTGCAGCACCACCACCACAGTCCAAGTGACAGTGAATAATTTTCACAAATACCGCACTAACAACAATTTTTAATACTTTGCCCATCTGCCACAGTTTTATCAGGATCAATTCCTTCTGCTGGTATGAATGTATCTTTACTAATAAAGGTCTTGGCTGCTTTCTCATGCCAAGATTTAAAGCATATACTAAATGTGGCATTTCAATCAACAAATCCTGCTGTGGAATACCAGTCAAGCTGCTTATTGGTGCTTTCATAAAATTAATATAGTCTGTTTCTTCCAGTTTGTCTAGTACAGCAGAAAATCTTATATTTTCACTGTGTACTCTGTCCTCTAACGCTATCATTTTTGAAATGGCTATTCTTGAGAAGTCTCATACTCAGCCAGCTTTTCTTCATTTCAGCTTATGAGTTTTGCAGTTTTGTTAACTCATCAGAGCTTCATTTCTTTTGTAGTCCTTTGTTATTTGAGTTGATATACTCCTTTAGTGTTTCATTTATTTTAATTAGCTCTGAGTACATCTGATTCTTTCCACTAAATTACTCTTGTTCCAAAGCTGGAGCTTGAACTTTTTTTTTTAATTTACTGCAGGATTCTCCCCGGGAATGTTTTTTTCTTCCCCTTTTTGAGTTTATTTTCTATCATATTATCTAAATTTCTTCTTTGCTAGCATCCAGACAGTGCACTTACTACCCAGTAAATGAATTTTACTCAAGCTGGCAGAATTTCAAGTTCTGATTTCTCAGTTTCTTTTTCCGCATTGGGAGAACTGAAATTGAGCTGTTGATCAGTATGCAGCCATCTTGGAAGTTCTTCCTTTGTCATGTTATATTATTATATATGAAATAACACATTAATATGAAAGCAGGTGGCATGCTGCTTTCCCTGGTAGACTATAAATGGCTCACTCTTACTTTTTCAGTCTGTTGCAGAATGTGTCCAATCCAGATTCAGACAGGAGTTAAATTTGTATGTTATCTCTAAATACTACCCTTCTAATCATTTAAGATAATCTTTACTATTAGTCAATTTTAGAATTCTTAAATTACTATGGAATTTTTCATGCAGATGGAATAGAACATACAACAGAAACAAGTCTGTATTGAAAACATTGCTAACCTTGGTGGCTGAAACTCAGTTTTAGCTCTTCACCAGTTTTCAGTTACTTGAGCAAATCATTCACAAGAATATTGCTAGCCAATGGTTCTGCTATGACAAGTAACAGGAATAAAAATGTTCACCTCCCTGAATTTATATATAGCAATTCTATGGTTATAAAAATACAAAAAATGGATAAATCTGTACACCAGCAGTGATTTCCTGTGGATGCCAAGTTTAGCCTGACTAGAAGGTACGTCATCCAGTTAATGCTTGATGAAATGTAGGAAAACCCTATTTAAAGCCATATCAAGACAGCTGAATGAATAGGAGAAAATTGTTAGGATAGGTATACTGTTGGATACATTCCTTAGGCTCATGCAGAACCTTTGTGAAAACAGTTTGCTACATTTATGACATGTGCATTAGTTTCTAGAGCAAGAATAAACCTTCTGTAATTGACTACAGAAAGCACAATAACAAGGAAAGATTTAATAATTCTGGATCATATAGTGCAGTTTCTGATTTTCTACATTATAACACTTCCTTTCGAATCAAACAAGTTGAGAAAGCACAACAGTTTTCTTGCTACATTGATGCTGTCTCGGAGATGCTGTCCAAGTTCTGTTACAGGATATATTCCCATATAAAATGGAAGACACAACAGACATTAAGAAGTACAATGTAGTATTTTATTGCTGCAGAAGGGACAGCCATTCATTCAAATAGTGTGAATGGTGTGATTTGGTCTAGTTAGTCCAAGACATAAGAGAATATAATCTGAATAGATGCCTCTTAAAATAAAAGAACTTGAGCTGCATAGTCGTAGAGAACTTGCAACACTTTCTCTTGTAACAAATGGTTACATGGCTTCTCAACTAATCATTCAATGTTACTTTTTTACTATTAACATACATTCTCAAACTCTATCACCGTGACCCTCCTCCAAATCTCTAAAATGTCACACACCCTCAGCAAGATAGAAAAATAATTGCTTTGGACCTCTTCATAGTCCTGTGTTTAACATGGGTTTCACTAAGTGATCCAGTTTCCTTTCACATCCAAAAGACATACTATTATATGAACTGCTGATCCTCCAGTTTATATATACATGTGCATTGTGACAGCATGATAGTGAATGTGTGCACATGTCCTCTAATGGACTTGTGCTCTCTCCAGGATAATTTCTATATACCTATCACCCTTGGTTTAAGGAAAAGGCTGCAACAGCCCTTAATAGGATAAAGCAGGCATTAGAGAATTAATTAAACACACACACACACACACACACACACACACACACACACACACACACACACACACACACACACACACACACACACACACACACACACACACACACACATAATTTTTTTTGTTGAAACATCCATTTTACTGATGCCTGTTTAACCAAACTTTTGCTTTGCTGAAACAGGTATGGTGTGTGCATATGTTTGTGTGAGTGTTTGCAGGTTAGGGTTCAAGTTTGCGTTAGGTATGTCGATAGATTTAGTGCTTGTGTGAATGTTTGTGACATAGGGTTACAGTAAGGGTTAAGTAAGAGCATAGCTATAATGTATGTGCATAAAGGTGTGCAAATGAAGCCCCATGCCCGCCTTAGTAACGAATACTAACCTTAACTCTGTTCCTCCCCACTAACCCTACAACTTACCTTAAAAAAATTTCTGTAGCACAACTGCTATTCAGACAAACTTGGGTCTGAATATGTTGGTTTAAATATCTCAAAAAAAAATTGTTTTCTTTTTGAAATATTTTGTAAGTTCAATATTTTGGGTGTTTGTTTTTGAAAAAAATTCAAAGTGGTTTTGTCGATGATATGTGTGTGTGTGTGTGTGTGTGTGTGTGTGTGTGTGTGTGTGTGTGTGTGTGTGTGTATGTTTGGGTGTGGGTGCATGCACATGTAACAGTAGGTGCACACACACAAGTGCCAAGCCAAAACACCATACATACAAGTCTGCACAATTACACACTTGAAATGTTCAGGTTGTGGCTTAGTACTTTAGCTTAATACATTATTCTTTTAATATTGTTTTGCAGAGATATAAATGAATATATATTATTATTCCACTTTCAGCCAGATATACACACAATAGCTCAAGCTTTAATACATAGTATTTTCAAATTTACTTAAGTCATCCCTTAAAAAAGGCTAACCTCAACACTTGAGAAATGCTAAAAATAATATTGTAGCTGCTTAATACATCACTCACCCATCAGGCAAAATCTGGGCAAAAGGAGTTTGGATTAAACTTAAGTGAGGACTATAACACTTGTCAGTATAGCCATGTCTTATGGCATCTTAGTAGAAATTCTGTGCTTGGAAAGTTAGGGGTACTTAAACAGTGGGACTGTTGCTAGAAAGTTTGTGGGCAAGGGAGGATAAGACCAAGGCACATCCGATGTACATCCAAAGTACTTGTTATTGAATCAATAAGCATGAGAAACAACACTGGGAATAATACTTGGGGAAACAACTGGACACACACAATGTACACAACTTAGCAGAAGCTACAGTGATGTCTTATCTTTTACGTTTTGGTATTGAAACCTACTTTGTAACTTCTAAGGAAGTAGACTTCAGTCATTTTAAGCTCATTATGACGCATGAGAAGCTACATTAAAATAACTGCTGTAACAACTTCCTCTGATATTCCCCCCCCCATATACAAATAGAATATATGTAGAAGTGACCTTGTGATGGCTAGTAGGAATAACTGCATGCATAGGATCTCAACACCACCTGAAGAATCAGACCTGCTCATCAGAAAACAGCCCACTGCTAATCCTTTGAAGAAATACTAAAAATTTGGGATAGTTGGAGCTCATCTTATATAAACTTTCCCCTACAGATATCTCTCTCCAATACAAGGGTAACTTGTCTGACACCTGGTTACATAAACTTTAGGCTTAACTATGACTAATATAAACTATTTATTTTTATTTATTACATTAAGCTACCTAGGAATTATCAAATTCATCTTGACCTAATGGGCAGACTTGTTCCTACTATGGCTTCTAAGCAGGCTATATATCATTCTCTCTGTAAAAGGATCTGCTAAGTTATGTATAAAACCAATAAGAGACAACTTTTTTACTTCATATATTGCTCTGATGGTTACTGTGTTCATTGGTCATCAACAGATGCCTTTTTTCTCTGAACTTTTGCATTTAAATTTCTAGTAGAGATATTTAGGGGCAGTAGGCATGGTGAGATCATACGCTGTATTACTTTAAGATGGGTTAGTACCCCATAATTACCTTAAACTACAATACAAGCTAACTGAATCATTAGTATTTTATTTACTTTTCTCAGAAGGGAAGTTTGACAGTACAATAGTATGCATTTACATCTGTGATGAGCATTATCTTCAAAAAACTGAATAATTTAAAATCAAAATTTTCTACAGTGACAGCAACTAATGACTGTGAAAGACTTATTGTTATACTAACAAAACTGGAATAAAACAAATGTATAAAAGTTATGACTTGACTAAAAAAAAACTTAGAATTTTGGAAGATAAAATAACTGTTAAACAATAATATTATTTAATAGTTTTCATGAGGCATGTGTACAATGCAAATATATCTTAGAAGGTGACAGAATCTGTATAAATGAGAGGGAATAGGTCAACAAAAATGCCTATTATCATTGTACTTCTAAAAGAATAATTTCTGCTGCCAAGTGTCAGTTATGTGCAGGTTTCTATATAGGAAAAGGTGAGAGAAAAAAATCAGAGAAGGGATTTCCGAGCACATATATGACATTGGTAAAGGAAATGGAAAGTGCATTTCATAGACATATTAGTGATACTGGGTCTATATCATATGAGCAAATGGCACAAATTGCGAATGCTCATAATAACGAATGTACCGGACCTTGAAGTGTTTTTTTCTGAGATTGTGGTACAGTGAAGATTGGGATATTTGCCCTTTCCTCACTGTAGTGCGATCTCAGAGTTGGAATATATATGTAGTGGGGGGTGTGGGGGGGGCGCAGCCCCCCACAGTAGGAAGTTTGAGGTCCAGTACATTCGATATTATGAGCGTTCGCAATTTGTGCGATTCACTCATATGATATAGACCAAGTGATTCTTCTTCTTTTGGCTTTTCCCGGTTAGGGGTCGCCACAGCAGAACCCTAATGATTGGCAGTCGATTTTTATGGTGCTGAGGTGCCAGCCTGATGCCCAACCTTCAACGAAGGCACACCCATTCATGCATGTCTTTTGAATGCCACTCAACTGTGGGGAGGACATGCAGACCCCACACAGAAGGCGCTCCAGCCGAGAATCGAATGGGAGAACCTCTTACTATGAGGCGACAACGCTACCGCTGCACCACCGCAGCTTAGGATGTAGACCAAGTGATAATCCCAAACATTTCTTGATTCTATACAAGTGGATTTGAAAGGAGGGTCATGGAAGCTGAAACTTGAAGCACTCAAACTCAAATGGCAACTAATCACTGCTGCTGCTAAATTTCCTTGGCTAAATGACACCATTTGTATTGAAAGTATTTTAAAATTAAAACAATTAGAATTGTAAAACGTTAGTTTTTCAAGTCAGAAAATTATGACTAATGTTACACTTTTTGGTTTTTACTGTTTAACATAACCATTTTATCAGGTGGACATGCATTTGGTTGTTGTTTCTTTAAATGTGAGTTAGATTAATTGATTTGATGATGTCATCTATTAATTTGCTATTTAAGTACTGTCATTTTGTCAGTCCTTTGTTCTGATGAAGTCCTCAATTGTCTTGGGCAAAAGAGTTTAACTTTATTGTGAAAATATTAAAGTCATTTTTATTACTTTTATTCAAAAGCTCCATGTTTTGTAAGTTTTACAAGAGCTTATGTTTATATCTGGTGTGGTCCATAGCTGGAGCTAGTTGTTTGCTTATTTGGTTTGTTTGGTTCTCAGTGAAAACATGACAAAACAAATTCAGTGTCATGTCATCTGAACCTATAATGTTTGCAGATGCCCATGACAGAAACATTTTTTCCCAGTGCAAGCCACTGACATTTTGTCTAGATCTTTCCTACTAACTCATCACCAAAATCATTTACTGTTCTCAAAAACGTATATGCCTAGATTTTCATGATGTATGACAGTATAAAGCAAGATTTATTGCCATCTGGTGAATAATGGCAAAGTTGCATAAAGGAATCATATTGCTCTTTGTATAGAAATGACTGGTGAATTTTATGCATTTGTATAGACAGATGCATACATACAGACATGCACGCAAACACATACACACTTTTTCTCTGAGAAATGCTTACGATTTTATTTACATTGGTTTGATTTTATGTGTAACTGAATTTAATATCTTTTCTGCTGGCATGATGCTCAAACATTTTTACATACACTAGTATTGTAAAATGTTTTCATAATGTGCTTGTTTACTGAACGAATTCTATCAGAATCCGCATCTACTGTGTAACATGATCCTGAATGTTTTTATGCTAACATGCATGTAAAATATTTCCATATATAGCATATCATTTCACAACTGAACAATTTTTAAAATGTTTTTGAAAATATGTGAATACAATAAGCAGGTCAATGTAGACTAATTATCATGCCATCTGCAGTTTTACTTACAGCTTTCATTCAGCAGCAATGTCAGAGTGCCTTTTTTCACAATTCACATTCACAATAACTTGTTCTGTCAGCTACGTGAAGCTTCAAATGATGATGCAGTCGCATGATTTGAACAGTATACTGAAGTACTAATTCAGATGGCATTCTAACTGGTCCAAGTCCCCAGCAGTGTCAGCCTAGGGCTAAGACTGTCAGTATCTATTAACATTTTCAACAGGCACAAGCTTTGCAATCACGTTATTTACAAAGTCGTATAAGAAATGAATAAACTGCTTAGCTATTTTACAATAGCTGTAGCTCCCATACATAATTTTCATTAAAAAAACAATAAATTATAGTTAGAACAAATAAGGAGAAAAGTATTCAACTAAGCTTGCCTCTACTTACATCAAGTATTTTTACTTTGTTGCATTCAGTTTATTTTAATGCTGTTTATTACTGTGCAGTGTAATTTTGGCCTCCTGGTCTCCTGTATTCAGTCTGTGCAAACGTTAAGCATGTTTAATGAGTAGACATAATTTGCAGACCCACATCTCTGCAATTCACATTTAAATATTTAGCATGAGCTAATCCATTATGTCCAATGCCTACACATTCACCAGCAGTATTACATACAGCACTAGTACACATACCATATCTATTACTAAATATTAGTGCCATTTTAGACCCATGACTGACATTATATGCCAACTTAAACCACAGAATATAAGAAACAGCATTCCTAGCTGTAGTTTTATCACTAACTTCTTTAAATTCTTGATTCATAATTGAAGAAAAAACACTGAGTTTGTTGTGGACTGTCATGAGGCATATGACTGTATTAAGTTCATCTTGTGTCCTCGTTTTGTGACATATTTGCTGTATGTGGAACTCATTTATTGACAATAGCTGAAGAGCCTCTGTTCATATATGTGATTGAACCATTGCACTTAGAGGTTGAAATTAAAGTTACCTCTGCAAGGATAACAGCAATACGGGTTCAGTGAACCGTTGGTCTGATTCTGTCTCACTCCGCCTACATAAACTCACATTTCACTGCAGGCAGGACTGGACTTAGTAAATCAGCTCTGTCACTCCCACACAGACCCATAGTGCAAAGACAGCATACATTGCAGTTTCATTACTTATTCTACTTTCACTGCAATATTTCAAAACAGCTTTCTCTTACAACATGCAGAACATGAAAAGTATATTTTAGAAATTATTTTCAGTAATTAACATATTAAACAACACTCTTCATAACATAGTTGTGAAGAAAATATCCAGTTATTGGTTTATTACTCACACATGCAGAAAAAACTATTCTTCAAATACCTGAAAATGCAGCATTTTTTCATATCGCAAATGCAAACAATTTTCTAACAGCACTGTTCTAAAAGTACAATCTAACAGTAAATAGTTCATGTTTTACAGGTTCTTGTTTATTTTTCTTACATGGAATTTTCTTCTACAGTGGTTCAGAAAAACAAAAACATATGTCATTATAGGTTCATAGGTTCATAGGTAGGTACTAGGCTACCTGCCCGAGGGCATTTATAAGCCTAGCCAGAATGTGTTGGCTTTCGCCGCCCCCTTAGATTAGTTCCCTGTGCCTCTGTCCAGCAGAGCCACTGAAGTGATCCCCGGGATAAACTTTCTGTTTCCCATCCACTCATCAAGGTTTCTCTTGAAGAGTGTTAGTGAGGAGCTCTGCCTATTGTAGATTGGAATCTTGTTCCAGAGCATGGGATGTCTCTGGGTCAGGAATCTATCCCTCCAGCACATCTTATTTATTGTTGTGGTGAGGTTTATATCCCTACAGTGTGTGGCTCGAGGGGATAAGGTTTTCTTTAGGTGGAGAATGTCCATCAATTATGGGTTGGACATGGCGTTGTATGTCAGGCAGAGATCACCTCTGAGTAGGCAGTATGCAACCGAGTACAGCTGGAGTTTCTTCAGTCGAGCTGCATAGGGCATCTGTTTGAGGCCAGTGATCCTCTTGGCAAGGTACTTCTGTGGTCTTTCCAGCTGTTGCAAGTATCTTGTAAGGTACATCCCAAATGGGGCGTTATACTCTATGATGGGTCTGATGAGTGATGAGTAGAGGGGCACAATGACCTCTTTTGATCTGGATGCAAACCCTTTTCTGATTAGGTGGGCCACATAGAAGGATTTTCTAACCACTTTCGCAATGTGATTATCAAAGGAGAGATTACTATCTCTGGGTCCCCAGATCCCTTATTATGTTTTCCGTATTTAGGGGGATACCACCTATGTGGTAGTTTGTGTATACTTTGTTTTTTCCAAAGGGCATGACTATGCACTTTTTGCATTTAGCTTGAGGCCATGATTTTGACACCAGGTATCCGTCTCAGTGAGTCCCTTTTGGAGGATGTCTGTGTCAGCTGAAGAGCCAGTTATAGCCCCTAGATGTTCATCGTGCATACAGCTGCAGTAATCACAGATGGGTTTTCAGCCGTCAGGCGGTCCCTCGGTCGGCCGAATTCCAAAGTCTTGGTCCGCCGGTTGTCGTCGCTTACTCTTCTGACGTCAGTAAGGCCAGAGTATATAAGACACAGCCGACGCCATGTTCTTCAGTCTTTTTTGCCGCGCAGTGCCTGAAGCAGAAGCAGTTCGCAAGTGCCGGTCGGCCAGCTCCTGAATTATGAAAAAAAATTGGAACCAAAGTCTTCTTTAAAGCTAAGTACCTCGTTGGGGAAACTTTTCTTGCCTCAGACTGATGTCAGAAAAAGTTAATAATTGTATTTCTTGTGGGAAGCAAATACTGCATAAGGATTTCCATTCCCGTTGCATACCTTGTTTGGGCCCAGACCACGACGTCTCGGGCTGTCGCTTTTGCACTACCTTCAATAAACGCACTATCAAGCGTAAAGCTTTTGATTATAAGATGTCGTCGGACACTCCGACTACCGTTTTGTCCAAAAAACGTAAGGAAAAGGACCGACACGTGAGACCCGTGGTCCCCGCCGACACCACGCCAAAACAGGCTACACGTGGTCCGGTTCTCAGCGAGACGCCTTTGCAGTCCCTGACTACCGACGACACTCCTTTGGCGGTGTTCTCTGTACCCGAGACCGCTGGGTCCTCGGCCCTTTCCCAGACTACAACCGAAGCCTCTGCTAATGTCGAGCCTACTAATGTGGACAGGTCCACCTCCACCCATGGTGTATTTAGGCCCTCATCTTCTTTTTCAATAAAGGCTTTTACTAAATCCAAAGCAGCCAGGCATCCCACGAGGCCTGTTGCACAGGGCCCATCTCCTGGACCCATGCCTAAGAAACAGATGCTTAAAATGGCTGAGGATTTAATTACTCTTATCAGAGGTTCTCAGCCCCCTCCTGACAAGAGACCCAGAGTGGAGGAAGAATCTCCTCTTCTGATCAGGGATCCATTTTATCAGAACATTCTGATGCAGAGGAACACTCTTACTCCCCTTTTGAGGATTCGGATGCAGAACAGTCAATTCCTTCTGTATCCCTCCTGAGGATTTTTCCTTTGGGGAAACCTTGCACACTTTGAGGGAACACTTCCATTGGGAAGGCCAAGACTTTTCAGATTCCAAGAAAAGACTTAGGGAATTTCTTTGGTTACCTCAGCACAGACCTCTGGCTATACCCCTGTTTTGGATGTACTGGATGATGTCTATTCGAGGCTTGCCTTAACCCTGATTCTCTGCCTCCTGCACCAGTAAAACCTGATAGGTATTACAGAGTACCCAGCTCTCACCAATTTCTCTACAAAGGCCATAATGCTGACCCTGAAACCATTTCACAAGGCCCCAAGGGATTAAAGGCCTCCACTGCCAAGAATCCACTCCCTGCAGAAAGGGAATCCAGATCTCTAGAAAGGTGGGGTAAAAAGGTATATACCTCGGCCACCCTAGCCATGAGGGCCTTAAACTGTCAGTTTCATATGATTAAATATCAACAGTACCTGTTATCACAATTAAGGAACAAAATGTCTCAACCTGAACAACCAGATTTAAAGGAGTTACAGGATATGATGCAGAGCAAGTGGGTAAACACAATTTACAATGTGGTTATGATGCCCTAGAGGCTTCCAGTAGAGTGGCTGCCACAGGATCAGTCATTCGCAGACATGCCTGGCTTAGGGAACAAAATTTACCTGATCATGTGAAAGCTAAACTTGATGCTCCTTTACAAAAGGATGTACTATTTGGTACTAATGCTGAGGACATACTACGGAAAATGGAAGAAAAAGCCAAATCTATGCAAACTGTCAAGGCTTTCTTACAGGTCCAACCACCACATTTTAGCAGAAATTGGCCTTCAAAAAACTGGTCCTTTCCAGCCACTGACAAGCCCCAAAGAGGTAGATACAGACGCACAAGGGGCAGAGGACAATCACAAGGATCATATAGAGGCAGACAATGGCAATCTCCAGCACCAAGAGGCGGTGAAGACAGTGCACAACAATACAGGAAGCAAACCCAATGACTCCATGCCAAGCAAGTCTCAGCTGACAGCACCTTTGGGAGGGAAACTAGCATTATTTGCAAGCAATTGGCATATTGTCACAACAGACAAATGGATACTGGACATTATAAACAGAGGCTACAAATTTCAATTTCACACTCTTCCAAAAATGAGAGGCATGCTAAACCTGCCACAAAATCAAAGGGCAGAGGCACAACTGCAAATTTCAAAGCTCCTAAACATGAGAGCTATACAAAAGGTACCTACACACCAACAAGGTCAAGGTTTTTATTCAAGACTTTTTCTGGTACCAAGAAAAGGAATCAACTGGAGACCCATTTTGGACTTATCCATCCTAAACACATTCCTACTCGTGCCAAAATTCAAGATGCTCACATTACAGCAACTTCTTCCCATGCTGGGCAAGGAGTTTTGGCTGGTAACATTGGACCTCAAGGAGGCATACCTGCATGTCCCAATCAGACAAAGCTGCAGAAGATACCTCAGATTTCTTGCAGGTTCAATCCACTATCAATTCTCTGCATTGCCCTTTGGCTTATCTACTGCACCCAGAGTATTCACAAAGTGCCTGGCATCAGTGATTGCCTACTGCAGACTTCAAGGGATACAAATTTACCCTTATCTGGACGACTGCCTGATCCAAGCGGACAGCAAACGCATACTACTGGAACATCTGGCATATGTGACACGGTTACTGCTTTCTCTGGGATATACCATCAACAAGGAGAAATCAAGACTAACACCATCTCAGAAAATAACCTTCCTGGGTGCCAACTTTATTTTATTTTATTTTATTTTACATTTGTTGACCGGGCTAGTCCAGCTGGATATATGTCCATTTTCAGTGGAGGCCCGGGGAGAAAAGCTCCACAAATTACAACAACATAAAAGGTCAAGACAAAGACAATAACAGTATAATTTGGTACATAAGTTTTAACAATTATAGTACAAGCCTAAGATTATATATTTTATATTTCAGTAGGAAAAAGGAAAAATTTATCTAAGAATAGATGAATAAGACTAATACATTTGTATTAGAAATGGTGTAGTACAAATCTTTATAACATATTACAAAATTAGATACACCTAGTAATTTATGATAAGAGATACTGAGGTCTCACAAAAACCTAAGAAAGAAAAAACACTAAAGATCAATAGAGTATAGAAGAACAGCAAACAAGGATGGATTTCTAGTGTTATTTAACACATAGGTTGTGATACTATATGAAGGTGTTTGATCATTCCACTGTATATACTTATTTACATGAGAAAAATCCTAAGGAAGGTTAAGCTCACTAAAATTAGTGAGACAACACAAGATCATGATAGGCTAGGAATTGTGGTTGTCTAGTTAATAGTTAGGTACTTAGTCTGGGTTAACACAGGGGCATAGCCAGTGTGATTTGAGGTAGGGTTTAAGCTTGCTTTTAAATAAGCTGACAGAGGATATTGAGATTAGCTGGCTTGGGAGGATGTTCCAGGCTTTACCTACTGTATTGGAGAACAAGGTGTCACCAGCTAAGTTGTTGGATTTTGATATTTGTACAAGTAGGTTATTAGCTGAGCGTAAGGTCTTGAGGTTATTATAGGGATGACTAGGGATGTAAGTATGGGTGTATTTTGAGGTAAATACAGGATCTTATGGGCTACTATTAATTGATTGAAAAGTATTAAATTTGGCAGCTCTAACCATCCTAACTGATTCAGATTGATACAGTGATGAGTTCTATAGGAGGACCCAGCTGCAAATCTGGCAATATTGTTGTAGGGGATGTAAGTTTACTCAGATTACTTCTACATATTTTGGTATAGATAGGAGAGGCATAGAGCAAGGTAGAGATGAGGTGGGTAAGCAATAGTAACCCTGGCTGGAGGTGTAAGAAAGGGTTTTATTCTATAGAGGGAACCTAGTTTCTTGTTTACTATTTTATGGTGTTATTAATGTGAGGTTCAAAGGACAAGTTGTTATCTATTAGTACCCCGAGTAGTTTGGTGGTTGGTTCGAGATATTATAGTTCCATCATTTGAAGTAATAGTAAAGTTAAGTGGGAGGTTCTAATGCGGTGGGGTAAATAGTAGCATTTTGTTTTTGGGGTTAAGGATAAGACGCCTTTGTAGGAGCCAGTTTTCAACTGTACTAAAGGTCATTTGGGTTAGTGACTGAACTTCTGATTGAGAAGCAGCAGCATATGAGTGTGGAGTCAGCGTATTGGATACAGTCAGCTTGAGGAATTACAGAATGAAGGTCATTTGTAAAGATGGAGAAGAATAATGGGCCTAATGTAGATCCTTACGGGACCCCTAGAGTGACTGGGATGTGGGAAGATAAAGTATTTTCCCATAGTACAGCCTGTTGCCTGTTATGTAGGTATGATTGGAACCACTGTATAGTATGGTTGTCCAATGACAGGTTTTGAGTGTGTCTATAAGGAGGTGGTGATTCACCATGTCAAATGCTTTGGACAGATCAATAAAAACAGCTGAGGATAGAGTATCAATATTACGATTGCTGTTAATATGGTTAGTGAAGGATAAGAGAGCAGAGGTGGTGCTATGAAATGGTCTAAAGCCATGTTGACAGGGTGCTAATAAATTGTGATCGAGTAGGTAGGTTAACAGTTGTATGTGTATACATTTCTCCATTATTTTGCCAAAGGAGATAGAATAGCTATGGGCCTATAATTGGACAACTCTTTGGAGTTACCGCCTTATGCAGGGAATTATGTGAGAGACTTTCCAGATTAGGGGAATAGATCCTTCAGAAATAGTTCTGTTAATGAGGATGGATATGGGGTAGGCTATGACTTTAGCAGCTTTTGCAGGTATTCTGCAGGTAATTTATCAGCAGAGAGAGTAGTGGGTTTAAGTTTCTGTATGAGGTTACAGATAAGTGAAGTGGGCACTGGCTGAAAATGAAATTGATGAGAATTATTGGTAAAGGTTGTGGCAGAGCCTGGGATGCTAGGGGATAGCTGGTTGGCTAGGGATTGTATGGTTTCAGTGGAAAAAGTATTAAATGAGTCTGCTATTTGGATGGGATTGTTTTGATCAGAGCCAGAGGGAGAGGGAGTACTTGAGCATCCAGGGTGTAGGAGGTTATTGATACCCCAGAATTTTTGGGGATTATTTTGGTTGGTTTGTTGTAGTTGGTAGTAGTAGTTTCTTTTATTGGCTAATATGGCTTTTTTTGTTTCATTTCTTAGCTGTCTGAATTGCAGGTGGTCTGAGGAGCTTTTTGTTGAGTGCCATTTGGCCCATTGTTTATTTCTTTGGAGGATTTTTTGTTTGGTCGTTTTGGTGAGCCATGGTGCCGGTTTGGTTCTAATTCTAACTTTGCGTAATGGGGCATGGCTGTCTAAAATGGTTAGAAATTTAGAGTTAAAGTATTTCACAGCATTATCTATTGGGACTTATTTCAGGGGTGACCAGTCATAGGTGACTAGTTCAGCTTGAAAGTGAGCAGGGTTAAAATTTTTGGTAGTGCGAATAGTTCTACAGATGGCAGAGTTTAGGATGACAGTTTTTGTTCTGATTAAATAGGTAAGCAAGTGATCACTTATGTCCTCAGGGAGGGTGCCTGTTTTATAGTTTAGTTGGGGGGTATTAGTGAGTATCCAGTCAAGGGTACTAGTTTTGTTGTTAGTTTTATTGGTGCGGGTTGGGGATGTTATAGTTTGGGTAAAACCATATAAGTTGATATGAGTAGAAGGCTGCTCAGATATACAGGAGTTCCAGTTAATGTTAAAATCTCCAAGTATAATGGTTTCTTGGGGTAGTTACTTGAGAGCCAGCTGAGGATAGCCTCTAATGTGTTGATGTTATTGCCTGGGGGAAGATAGACGCATGATAGATATATGGCTTTGCTTTTGTTAAGCTGAACCTTAGTTAGAAGAATTTCTGCATTGTTGCAAAGAGGAGGTTTGGAGTCTAACAAGGTAACTTGTAATCCATTCTTATAAAGTAGGGCTACACCTCCTCCTTTTTTAGTGTTACGGTCACGTCTTATGATATTATAGCCAGGGGGTAGAACTGCACTGTCTTGTATTGATGGATTAAGTCATGTTTCAGACAGACAGAGGATGTCAAAGGAATAAACATCAATAAGGGCATGCAGGTGAGCTATTTTGTTATTGATGCTACGAATATTAAAATGAGCTATCAGGAGAGAGTTGGGGGGCTTGGTAAGTGTCTGTGTGATTGAATTTGTTGGTGTATCAGGCTGTGTAGCTGTGATAGCGGTAGGACCTGGGTTAGGGTGTATATCACCATCTAACAGGGAGTGGACCTGAACTTTTAGGATGAGTTGTAGAAGTTTAAAAATGAGGTTCTTATTTTTTCTAGCTAGTGGGTTACATTGAGAGATATGATGGAGTCTATGAAATATGTCTGCTGAGTACTTAGCTGAGCTGGGGAGGTTGCTAACACTATGAGTGGAGCTGGGGGTAAGGACAGAGGTGTGTGTGATGTGGGTATGCAGTCCTAAGAATCTATGGTGTTCATAGAGAGTAAGTAGATAGGGAATGATAAGTATAATTAGGAGTAGTAATAAAGGTAAGGGTTTACAGGATCCCCGAGCCATTTGTTTAGGTTAAGGTGGTTAAATGTAGGGATATTTGTAGATAGAGTGGTAGGGTAATGGATAAAGGTAAATGAGTGATGGCTCTTTAAGGGGGAGGAGATAGAGGTAAAGTGAGAATATAATAGAGGTAATAGCACTTTAAGGGGAGGAGTTAGAGGTTGGTCCTAATGCATAGGGGTGTGGCAGTTAGAGTATAAGTGTAGGACCACTGGGGTGGGATTTGGGGGCAGGGTAGGGAGCGGAGTGAGCCAAGAGGGCAACGGAGCGGATGAGCCACAGAGGAGTTCACCCTAGGAAAACAATCAGAGGAGCAGTAAGCAAAGTTAAGTAAAGCAGCAGAGGGTAAGGTGACACAATGCCTTGATAATAGAATATGCAGAGAGGGTTGGCAGTGAAGAATATTAGAAGAAAGAAAGAATAGAGTGGGAGTATTAGCTCTTCCAGAATATTAGAATCCAAGAGCCTGTAAGTTACTTAAAATTGGAGTCAGAATGGTGGTCTAAAGGAAACTATTGCCCTCTAGTGGACAAAAGCTGTATAGCAGAGGCAATATATACTGAGAAAAGAGTGCAGGGCAGTAAGTATGCTATAGAGGATTGAAGAGGAAGAACAGTAAAAATACTTGTAGTCTAAGAAGGGGAAGGGGTGACAGGTATGGGAGCAGATAGTAAAGGCTGCTGGCTGTCCTGGCTGGTGAAAGTAAACTTACAACCTAGGATATCTCACACTAATTGTCTTAAGACTTTGGTTTAAAGTATGTACTTTACTTATAATTAAATTCCCTTGGGGACTGTAGCAGAGGGGAGGAAAGGTTCAGTTCCTTAGTTAGGGGAAACCGCAGTGTGTTGAGGAGAATAGTTGTTTTCAGCATGCAGGACAAGTTCTCCTTAATACTGGGAAACCAGGTTGAGCAGCTGGGAGTATAAAGGGAAAAGAGAGACAGTGGTAAGACACACAGAGAGATAAAAAATAGACAGTTACACAGGCTTATTAAGTAGTAACTTGAGCATAGAACAGAGGTTAACTTGGACACAAACACCCAGATGGCATATCTTACGCCAGAAAAACAAGGGCAACTATCTCAGTACTTCAAAACACTAGCAAAAAGTACCAGGCTTACTGCAAGAAAAATCCTGCAGGCTCTGGGATTCATGGCATCTTGCATTCTTCTAATCCCATGTGCAAAGCTGCATATGAGGAAACTTCAATGGTACCTAAAAAATCTATGGTCTCAACACAGTCACAGTTTGGAAGCAATTATACCAATAATTCCATGTTTGCAAAAGGAATTTCTATGGTGGGCCCAAGCATGTCAAGTAAACACAGGCCTTCCATTCTGCAAGCCTCAAGCAAAACAAGTCATAACCACAGACGCATCAGATTACGCCTGGGGGGGGGGGGCACATGAAGGACAGGTGCATTCAGGGCAGATGGTCCCAAAAGGAAAAGCACCTTCACATCAATCAAAAAGAAATGCTAGCAGTAATAAATGCAATTACAGCTTTCAAGGACTTCCTGCATCCAGGACAATTACAGATAAGAACAGACAACACCACAGTAATGTATTACATAAACAAACAAGGAGGAACACATTCATACCCCTTGTGCAGACTAGCCATGACTCTTTGGAACTTGGCTCTGGAAAGACAAATCGAACTTCAAGCACAGTACTTGCCAGGACTGGAAAACACACTGACAGACACTCTAAGCAGAAATATGACAGATCCACACGAATGGAAGTTACATCCTCAGGTGTTTACAGAGATAATCCAAGCGTGGGGGAGGCCAGACATAGATCTGTTTGCCTCCCACAGGAACCATCAACTGAAAAAGTTTTGTTCAAGGACCTTTCATCCAAAGGCCTGGAAAGTGGGCCACGCCTTCATTCAGTTGGACAGCATGGACAGTTTATGCATTCCCACCTCTGCCCCTTCTGCCCAAGGTGCTTCTGAAAGCAAGAACAGACAAACCGAGGATGATACTGATTGCTCCAGATTGGCCAAGGCAACACTGGTATCCACTCCTGAGGAGCCTAAAACATACTCCTCCCTGGTCCCTGCCTCTAATGCCTCTCCTACTGACTCAGAACAGCTACAAAACTCTTCACAGTCAGCTGAAAACACTCAACCTCGCTGCATGGAAAATTCCTTGACACCACAACAGTCCCTACTCTCCAAGGAGGTGCAGAATGTCATTTTGGAGGCCAGAAGACCATCTACTAGAAAAGCTTACTCCGCAAAATGGAAGCGGTTTTGCTGTTGGAATGAGAAAAGAGGCCAGGACCCTAGAAAATTGAACTTGCCTCAGGTTTTACAGTACCTAGCTGAACTGCTGAACAATGGACTTTCATTTTCTTCCATAAAAATACATGCCTCAGCCATTTCTGCAGAATTCAACACGGATCCTCCTTTATTCTCTCACCCACTCTTACGACAGTTCCTCAGAGGGGCTAAGAATATAAGACCTCCAAGGAAGCAACCAATACCAGCCTGGGACCTTAATTACATACTAGAAAAATTAACATTGCCTCCCTTTGAACCTGCTGCCTCAACAGATCTGCAACATTTGTCCTGGAAAACAGCTTTCCTTCTGGCCATCACTTCAGCTCGTAGGATTTCTGAACTACAGACCCTCATGGCGGTGCAGCCCTTCCTCATCTTCCATCAGGACAGGGTTTCCCTTCGTACCAACCCATCTTTTATGCCAAAAGTGGTATCCAGGGTAGCCTTAATTCAAGCCATACACCTACCTACCGTTTAACCTAACCCTCAAAACAAAGGGGAGAGGCTGCTTCACACTTTAGACATCCATAGGCAGCTACGTTATTATTTGGACAGAACAAAGTCCTTCAGGAAATCAGAATAACTTTTTGTGTCCTATGCCGTAGGGGCTCAAGGGAAACCAGTTACCAAACAGACCATTTCCAAGTGGATTGGCCACTGCATACGGTTTTGTTATTCCTATCATGGGAAATCTGTCCCTACTGGTATCAGATCTCACTCCACCAGGGCCACAGCCACCTCTACAGCCTTCCTCAGAGGCATTCCTACTAAGGATATTTTGGAGGCAGCCACTTGGAGTTCTGTACATACCTTCACAAAACACTACCACCTACCCTTATATTCCAGAACAAGAGCAGGCTTTGCCACTGCTGTTTTGCAGGGCATTCTGGCTCAACCCAGTTCCTCATAGTACCTACCACCCTATGCATAGCTTTGGGACTCTACCCATCTGTGATTACTGCAGCTGTATGCACGATGAACATAGTACAGTTTTGTACCTACCATAAATGTAGATGTTCGAGTGCTAATACAGCTGCAGTACAGGTTTCCCTCCCCCCTTCCCCACTTGGTCAAGGTGGGGCCTAACAACCTCTTCATACCACCTGACTGGGTTATCCTGCTATGTTTTATTTGCTTGCTTACACTGATTTTGCATTACATTGCATTGCTTGCATATGTAGATAAGCCTTATTTATGTATTGCCTTCCTTTTGGGGGCACCTGACATCTGGGGCAAGAAAGACTGAAGAACATGGCGTCGGCTGTGTCTTATATACTCTGGCCTTACTGACGTCAGAAGAGTAAGTGACGACAACCGACGCCGGACCAAGACTTTGGAATTCGGCCGACCGAGGGACCGCCTGACGGCTGAAAACCCATCTGTGATTACTGCAGCTGTATTAGCACTCGAACATCTACATTTATGGTAGGTACAAAACTGTACTTTTGCAGTCATCTGTGAACTTGATCAGCCATAGTCCTCCTGTGCTTGCCTGTACCTCTGAGAAGTATATGCCGAACAAGTGGGGTCCTAGGACTGAGCCCTGGGGAATGCCACTTTTAACTGGTTTAGAGTAAGACCCAGCTCCTGCAACTCTCACCATGTGGGTTCTGGCCGTGAGCCAATTGGCAATCCATCTTGTGACATAGGGGTTTATGTTCAGGCTGGTGAGCTTGTCTATAATACCAGAATTGGGAATGGTGTTGAAGGCCTTTGCAAGGTCTAGGTATGCTGTGTGTACCACCTTTACCTCATCTATAGCCTTGGTAACTGTCTCAAAGAAGTCCACCAGGTTTAGGAGGTATGATCTGCCCTTAACAAAGCCGAACTGGATAAGGTCCAGTGTTTGGAGTTTCCCAATGTCTCTGTTAATGAGTTCCATGATGATGCACTTCATAGCCTTGCAAGCTAGTCAGGCTTATAGGGCGATAGTTCCTGGGATCCGTTGTGGCTCCACCTTTGTGGAGCAGAATAACCATTGCTGTGCGCCACTCTATGGGTATGTAGCCTGTGGAGAGGCCGAGTTTGAACAGTGTGTTTAGGTGAAGGGTTAGTTTGTCTTTGAGCTCGTGTAGGACGCAGCCTGGAACACTGTCCTGTCCCATTGATGCTGTGTTTTTGGCTTTGGAGAGGGCTGTTTTAACCTGTCTGTGATATCAGGGGCTCTACATTCTTCTGGTATGGTTATGGGCCCTTTTGGGGTGAGAGGGGGGTGAAGTTTGCACTGAACCTGTCTGCCAGGATGTTAGCAATATCGGTTGGTTCAGTGTATTTTGTGCCATTCTGCATTAACTTCGAGCAGTTCTGAGCATTGCCACTTAGATTCCTGACATAGCTAAAGAATGCCTTGTGGTTATCTTTGGAGTCTTTGGCAATTTTTCTTTCGAAGCTCGCCTTGTACAATTTTATGAGGGATCGTAGTTTCTTGCTGATACTGATCAGGGATGTCTTTCCTTCTTGGGATTTTACTCTTTTCTGTCACCTTTGCTGAGCAATCAACTTGTAATTAAAAAAGTATTATTATAAAAAATGAAAATATGTGCAAATACATTACTGAATCACATAATCATACTATGAACAACCATTCACTTTTTTATTATGTTAAACACAACAATGGTAACATCAGGTTAAAAGCATAATAGTACTTTTTTAATTACAAGTTGATTGCTCAGCAAAGGTAATTTGTTAATTGAAATAATATGCTTTATAAAAGGTGTTAGGTTTGGAAACAGCCCACATCTGATGAAGTATGAGAAACGAAAATGTACTGTGTATTTGGAGGCGTTTATGTTAACTGCTTGTAGCTTGTGGATTAAACTTGTGTTTCCTGTGGCAGCTTCGGTCTATGATTTATTGTTTTACCTTCTGTGTCATCATACTGTCTTATTTTAAGGTTACTTATCGTTTTGGTGACCGGGTTAACTTTATTTATTAATAGTTATACCCTGGCTAACTGGCGCTGCACGGTGCACAAAACTGGGCAAATGCATTTTTTATAGCAGGGAAACGAAAGAGATAGAAATTAGCCCAAAATAGCCAATAAACCACTAATTTCTGGGCTGAAATCACTCCTCCAGGGACAGATAGGCTGCTCAAAGCTCCCCTCTCTCACAGGTGAACAGAGAAAGTTCCTTCTATCCAAGTAAGGTATGGGCAAACACAGAGATATGTAACACAGCCCTGAATTCAGCACTAACCTGAAAACTGGACTATACTAGCTTAGAAAGGCAGGAAACAAGTATATATTTTTTTCAGAAAATAAAGCAGATACAATAAAAAAAAAACACTTTAAATGCACAAAAAAGGATGCTTATTGTTATATATCTCAGTTCAGAGTTGTAGTCAATGCCCCTAGTAAAGTAGGAAGAAACACTTATATACACTATATATATAAAATAGAATAGAAAATGAACAAACTGATTTAAACAAGTTATCCAATTAACCAGAAAAAAGCTCAAAACTGAGCCCTGTTCCAGCAGTCTTCAATCAGGCAAGTTCTAACTGCACAGTCCCGCTACTAGGGTGTAGGGGAACCTTCTCCAAAAAAAGATGGCTGGATCAGTACTCAAGTTATACAAACAAAGCTAGATTCAGCAGGCCTGAATCTGGTCCTATGCTACAGCAACAAGGCAAACCTATTTCAGAAAAACAGTTCAAATAAGCAGGCACAATAAGCCTGTGAACAGAAATTCCCAGCTCAGAAGGGCAGAATCCAGCCTCTCCTCTCACAAGAGTGCAGACCACAAACCTTCTTACTGTAGAATTACTGGCCTGAAGCCCAAGTGCTTAAACCAGAACTAATACACGTTTAGAATAGCAGACATTGAGCCTTCAATCAGCAATTCCCAGCTTAGAAGGATCTACCTGTCCTGCCACAACAGTGCAGACCACAAACCGTCTTAATATAAAACAATTGGTATGAAGCTCAAGTGCTTAAACCAAAAGATTTAGAATAACAGTTACAATTTAATCAGGCTACTACCAAGCAGTAATAAATGCAGCAGAATAAATAAAATTGAGTACTTTTAAGAAGAGGCAAAAGCAAAATAAATATGAGGAAACACAAATACAGTAAAAGCAGATGAGTAAAGTGCAATTTTTTTATTATGATATGTTTCTGAAATAATTAAAGGTTACATAGAAAATGTAGTACAATAGACATACAGAAAAATATATGGATAGTATATAACTCAAGACAGATCTAAAGATTATAGACATCATATGCTTTTAATGTTTAGAAACTGGCACTGCTGGGAGGATGGTCTAATGGTTAAGGTGTTTGCCTTACAAACACAAGGTACAGGGTTTGAGTCTTACAAGGGATAATTGGCTAAACTTAAAATGGCTCGCAAGGGCAGTTAGCTTAGTAGTAACCTATGAACCTGCAACTATTTATTTTCCATACCTGTAAATTACCTTCAATGATAAATAAGGGAAAAGGTAACTTTAAATAGAACATTTAATGGTTGTGATATTTGTGAATGAGAGTAGGGAGCTTTTGGTAACTGAAATATGAATGGGTCTTTCCATAAATTACAACATAGTCTAAAATATATCCAAACCTCAGTTTAAGCCACCTCTTTCCAACTTATACTTATTTATGCTCAGGCCCTATATCTGGCAAAAGAGTAGATGGAGATACTCTCCTTTTCAAACATAACATTAAGATAATTCCTCCTGGGTGAAATACCTCAAAGAATGGTCATGATCCTAACTGGTTAACCATGAAAATGCATTGCAAAAGATCCCTCATCTAGTACTAGCCACTGTCGACTTCCCAGTGAGCACCCAAGCTCAGTTCAGAGAACTACTATAACAATCCCTCCAATCCAGTAATCCAACTAAGGGCATTATAATTAGTGGATAATTTAATTTAAATTAGCTTTGGCCTGCCATCACAGACGTATCTGATAGTTTTTAAGCCAAGGACCTAGAGTAAACAATAAGCAATTGACTATACCAACCTTTCACTTAGGTAACCACGCCCTCCTAGATGTCTTAATTACAAACATTCCTCAGGAGAGACCACCACTGTAACACCCTCAACAAAGCCATAAAGAATCACCCTCCTCCATGAATCAATGACTTTCAAATTCATCAACATGGAATTCTTCATTTCATTGCCAGCAGACTGACAAAGATAGCTGACATCACCTCAGATCACTCTCGTTTTCCATATCAAGTTTTGGTACCTCACATACCCAATTAAAGCAGATGTTGCACTTTTTTTCTATCATGACCCCAAAATCTGGGAATTGAAACCAAAGAAATAACACCCTCTCCTTTCCCAATTTCAGGAAATAGCTAAAAGTGTGCCTCTTTAAGCAAGCTAAAGTCTGATTCTCCACCAATGAAAATGTCACTTAGACCTCAGAGGGTCACAGTTCCTCCATCATCACAGCATCTTATCAAGTATGTCTTTCATATGGATGCGCATCTGAACCCACCATTGCTCACCTGTATCTCTTAAATCCTCTATAACTAACAAAGGAGGATGCTTCAATCAAAGAGCATGGTAATATTTCACTACTCACTATGTTATTACCCTACCAATCCATATCAACATGAGGGTTTTTTATATTTATTAGATCCTTTATGTTTGTTATTGTAATCACTTGTTGCTTACTTGTTTTTGTAATTATACAAATCCTTGTGACTGTTTATCTCTTCCTTTTATTTGATACTATTTCCTCTTGTATATTTATATTCACTTGTTTTTTTTTTCCTGTATTTGGAATGGACCTAAAAATAATCCATGTGTATTAGTATTCTGTCCTTGTTAACTAACAAATAAATAAATCCCACAAAATCACAAACATAAACATTCTTCTTCTAGGATACAATGATGACTGCTTAATTTCATTCTCTCTAATAAATTCCATTGCATACTGCACTCCCAACAATCTCTACCATCAGACTCAAAACTCAGAAAATATCTTATTGCTAGGAAATGAAATCACCAAAGTCATGTGGTTCTTCAAACATCTCACAAAAATGAGATAATTCTCTTTGCTTCAGCACTAGCAACTAAACTTACTTCTCTTCTGAATACCCACTTTCCAAAGTTACCAAACTCATCAAAACAAGCAAAAACTATTGACTCTCCTCAAGAGCTCAAATCACTCTACAGATTCAGGGACACATCTTAGGACCTTTGAAGACAGCTCCTACTCATGAAAAGTAGGCAAATATTTATACACCTCAGAAATTTTCCCAAAATATCAGCAGAAAACACAAAGCCAATGTCTTACAAAGGAAGCATTTCTCCCTCATCAGCAATCAAAAATAAGTTTATCTCCTTGGCAATCCTATCTTATAAAGATCAAAACCTTTAGACCCTCATAAAACTATCTGTATACAATCTCAAGTCCTCTCAAATAGATGACTTTCTCCAAGAATTTTTTTAACTTCCCACATCTCTCCCACTTGTGCTTTAGTAATTATGCTTTCCATTGACCCTTCCATCCTCCCACCTTCTACTTCAAAAAATGCCTGGCTAAAGACATAATTAAAACTATTCTTCAATGTCTTTATTGGTTTATCACTTAAGACATAGGCAAACATACATTTGTATAAAAGAAACAAACCATATTAACATCTTAGTATTTACAATCATTACACATCATGTATGTTTTTATATAATCATTATCTATATGGAATTACACAGATCATTCAGTTCACGCCTTCCTTAAATCTAACTCCTCTAAAACAGTATTCTGCATGTACTACTCTCACAATTTCCACTTTTATTCCATGTAATTTACTACTACCCATTTCTAAAGATCTGACTTCCAGTTCTTTTTTCTCTGATAAAAAATATTGTTATTCAATATTTCAAATACAGTTGGTTGAGATTTTGATTTCTGTTTTCTAGTAATTGCTTTCTTGGCAGCCAGCAGAATTAAACTTAGCAAGACCTTACTATGTTTCGACAATTCAGAGCTTGTATCCCACCTCAAAAAAACTTTATTTTCTTAGTTACACCCATTTGCTCACTTAATATTTCTGTCAGAGTACTCTGTATGGAATTTTTGAAGTCTACCAACTCATTAGACTCCCAAAACACAGGTTCCCAGTTAACTCTTTCTTCCCCATCACACCTTCAACATTTGCATCTGAGGAAAAATTCTTTGGAGTCTGCTAAGGATATAAAATACCTATGAAAACACTTCTAAGTAGAAATCTTAAATCTTTGAGACTTTGTTGCATTCTTGGGAGCCATACATACGTTGTCCCACTGTTTCCTTGGGAATTTGTTACCCAGTCCCTCTTCCCAATCTTTTCTAACCTCTGACTAATTTCTATAGTTATCATGCAATATGTTATATGCCCAACTAATTATCCCTTTTTTTAACAGCAGCTTATTTTCTAAATTCAACTAAAACCTTTATCAGAGTAACTCTTTCACTTAGGATTCCCCTGGCCCTTTTTCTTTACCTATACTCCTGTTATCAAGCCCTAATATGAAAGGCAGTCTCTAGCTCACAGTCCAAATGTCTTCTTGGTCTCTTCCCATTCTGTTACCTTTGCATCTCAAGTTATTTGTGCCCAGTACCTAGGTTCCTTTGCCAGTTTTCTCCAATAAATTCCAACTCCTTCTTGCCTATTTTCCATACCGCTAATTGCAGTCATCCTAATCAGCACAATCTCCTTTTACCATTCTTGTGTTGCTTTCGTTCTCAGAATACTTTCTGCTGCTTTGTGAATATAATATTATTAGCTCTTTTTTAGTTTATCCAAGTATTTTGGGTTTCTAATACCATGACGGCAATGGACCCCATTTCTAAGTCAAAGTACGATTAAAGTTCATGAAATTAGTATTATTTCAATCTTTGACGTCAGTAAGAAGTGTTCTTCTCAGCAACCATAATGTGCCCAGTAACGACTCCTTCTGCAATCCGTATGGAGTTACATTTATCAGTATCATATCTAAATATGACTGTAGTTTATTTTTTATAAGACCTGTTGCTCCTACTACTATTGGAACTGTCTGGGTATTCTTCTTCCACATTGCTCTCATTTCTGCCTGCAAATCCTGATATTTTATGACTTTGTGTCTCTCTCTGTGCAAGACACTGTAGTCACTGGGTGTAGTGATTTCAATGATCAATGCTACTTTTGTCTTATTTTCATGGACAACTATATCTGTTTTTTCCACATCTGTCTTTTGAACTGTTGGTAATGGGCAATCCCATGTGATGTAGAATTTGTCATTTTCTATGATGCTTTGTGTCTCAAGTTTCCATTGTTTCACAGCCACTTCAGTACCACAATGTTTGCACAGTCCCCAGTGCAACAGTCTTGTCACATTATTGAATGATGTTGATACCATGTAAGCAACACCCACCTTACATAGCATACAACACCCACCTTATATAGCACACAACACCAACATAGACTAACATATGCTGAGGCACTTAAATGCAATCTTCCAAAAAAACAAATATCACCTGGACTACCCATTGTCAAAGCAATGACTCAGCAGCCTAAAGGCACTTAGAAAAATCAACACCTAACACCGCACATAGTGTCATGCTTAGTAAAGCCCCAAATACTAAGCCCCTAAGGCAAGCAAACACACTTCTCAGGACTCTTGTCACAGGGCAATCCATTCTATGATATATTGATGCCACCCTAGGCTGAACTAGGAGACAATAACTGTTAGTTGCTTATCTGCAGCCAGGATCCACCAAATCAAGCATGCACTCAAGTCATTACACCACAGGTACCAGTATGATTCCATCACAGTCCATGTAGTTATAAATGACTTGAGATGTACCTCCCTGGACTATATGAAGACAGACATTATGGAGCTTTCAGAGTATGTGCCTCAGGCTGCTATGAGCTTAGCTTTGAGAAGCATATTACCATCACTGAGGATGATGCCACAATATGAGCAAAAACTTGAACCTCAGCACTGAAATAAATAGGACATGCTGGAGGGACAGATTCATAACCCAGAGGCTCCCTTCACTCTGGAATAAAATCCCAGTCCAGGTTAGGCAGAGTCCCTCATTGACTCTCTTCAAGAGGAATCTTGATGAGTGGATGGGAGATTGTAGGTTTACCCCGGGTATCACTTCTGTGTCACTGTTAGACAGAGGCAGAGTATACTAACCTCAAAAAAGGGCATAGCACAATTCATTTAAAATGGGTGGCGAAAGCCAAACACATTCTGGCTAGGTTTATAAATGCCCCAGGGCAGATAGCCTAGTATGAACCTATGAACCTATGAACCTATGAACAACAACTGGCTGTCTTCCTGGTGTTATTCTAAGGGGAGCCAATATTTGTCAGCTTAGGAGACATGGTTAACAGACCATGTTGCTTTGCAAAGGATGGTCTTTATCTTTCCCCCTCTAGGCTTTTGAATAATGGCTAAAACTTTATCCCCATCCATAGTGCATTTTTAGGCAAGGCCAAATTCACAAATTCTACTGACATAGCAAAATCAGCACACTACTGAACCTTAAGGTATTAGTGGTCGGTGCCAGAAGCCTAAATAAAAAAATACACTCCCTCCAAGGCCTCCTCACACTCAAGAATATAGACTTCTGTGCAGTTACCAAGACATGATTTAATGTGGCAGAGAGTACCTGGGCAGTGCAAGGTCTCAATGCTTTCCCACACCTTTAGACCAGTAGCTGCACAGATAAGGGCTAAAGGAGGAGGTGTCTCAATATACATCAGTAACAAGCATACATCTAGGGTGGTCAAACAGGATGATGTGCTGAATTTCCTTTATGTGCAGATCACCCCAGAGAAAATCCCTTATCATATCCTAACCAGCTATAGGTCACCTTCCATGTACCAAGAAGCTCACAAAGCAAACTTGAAACTACTGGAAACACCACCCAACCTAACACCCTACTCATGGAAAACTTTAATTATTCCTCTATGGTCTGAGAATCCTACATGGCTTCCAATCTACAGGCACAGTGATTCCTGGAATTCATAAATTCAAACACCCTTCACCAAATAGAGAATATGCCGATTAGAGGTTAATAAATACTGTACCTCCTGCTCACAAATGTGGCAGAATGCTGCATCCCCTTTCCCCAATGTCTCACTCTCCCTGGTAAGGTCCAACCATAAAGATATCTCACTTAAAATCTAAAATTAACTCTGTAATCCCATTAAAACCAGTAACAGTTAGGAACTGTTTCAAGGGAAATTACCTTTTATTATGTGGCAGTTTACCAAAATTCAATACTCCTCCAAACTCTGAGATCACAGCAGCCTGTGCTGAAGTGTGCTCAGAAACTTTGTGAAACCATGTGAATGGCTACATAGAGGTTGCTGTAGCTACCAGAAGTAAGCCCAAGACTAGCTCCAGAAACAAACCACCCTACTGGCATCCCAAAATTAAATATGATATACAACAAAGGGAAAAATTATGGCAAAAATCAGGAAAGTTAATGCCTATAAAGAAACTAACTCATCAAATTAAATAAGCAGCTAAGAGAGCTAATTAAGTTAAGCAAAGGCAACTTTGATGTTAAAATAGTCTCCCAGGTGAAATATCACCACAATGCCTCCTCAGCTATGTCAGAAACCTCAAGGACACCACACAGCAATATGCTAACTGGCAGTTAATGGTGCCACATTCATTGAACCTGGTGATATAGTGATCCTGTTAGTGGCCAAATCATTTTCAAATTTAGCCCCTCTCAAACAAAACTATCCCCCCAAAAATACTCTCCAACATAACCCCTGCAAATAACTAGTTAGCATGCATTGCATGCACTCACTAAAACCAAGAACACAGCCTTAGTGAACCCCAACAACATAACAAGATGCCTCTAGAGTAGTCTAAATATGATTTAGCAGGACCCGTGGAGTCATTATTTAGCTATAGCCATAAAACAGGCTTTGTGGCACATGAATGGAAGACTGAGATGGTAACCCCCTTCATAAGGGAAGACCTTCAACAGATCCTGAAAATCACAGGCCCATTAGTCTAACTAGTCTTATTTGCAAAATCATGGAAAGAATTATCATGAGACTTATCAAAAAGGACATAGGAGGTTTCCAGACACTGGATCCATGCCAGCTTTTTTTTTAATGGAAGGTCATGGTTGCTAAATCTAGTAGACCCTGTCAGTGTATGTGGGGGGGCATGAATTTGTGCAAGAACTGAGAAGGAAAAGGGAGCTCTTATGGCACTGTGAATGTTTACATCACCATGAAACATAGCCTACTCAAAATAGGCAGTCGCCTAGGGCCCACTCGCTTGGGGAGGGCCCGCTAGCTGGGGAGGGGGTCCCACTGGCTGGGAGTTACCAAAAAAGCTTGCATTTCTCCTTTAACAAACATAGTCTGCATGTATTACATTTCTTCTTTAAGGATGCATACAGTGCATCCTTAGAAGCCTCTGTGCATGAGTCTTTATTACGACATATGCACATTGAAATGGGAAAGTGAAGCATGCATTTTTTAAGAAACAAGCATGAAAGAGGAGAAAGGGTCATCTGTGGAACAGAAGGTTAGTGAATGAAGGTCCATGGAATTGTAGGTTAGCAAAGAACTGTGTGTGTGTGTGTGTGTGTGTGTGTGTGTGTGTGTGTGTGTGTGTGTGTGTGTGTGTGTGTGTGTGTGTGTGTGTGTGTGTGTGTGTGTGTGTGTGTGTGCGCGTGTGTGTGTGTGTATATGTATGTGTGTGTAATACACCAGTTAGGGATGGCAGGTTGGTTTACTCATTCATGCGCAAGCCCTGTACCTTCAATACAGGACCCTAGTGGCTGAATCCTCTACTCCAACTGCCAAATTGTCATCAGCATGTGCATTTCAAGGAGTATTGAGCTTCACTGAATTTTAAAGAATGTTGTATCTTCCTTCATTTATAATATTTAGTTCCAGTGTATTTTCAAACAATGTTGGGTTTCTATGCATTTTCCAGGACTGTTGAACGTCGTAGCATTTTCAAAGATTATTGGGTTTCTGTGCATTTTTGATTTTTGACGAATTCTGAGTTTCGGTACATTTTTAAGGAATATTGCATTTCAAGGGAAGAGAAGTTTACTGTTGCTCCTGCTAAATCTGTTTTCAGTGTGTAACTGTTTTGTTTAGCAAATGGTCATCATAAGTGTTTGTGCTATAAATTTTAAAAGCAGTTAGTAGCACAACAGATAGCACACCTGCCTTTGGTGTAGAAGGCTGTGGGTTTTACTCCTACACCATGTACATGGAGTACTGATATTACAGTGTTTCTTTAAGGGGGGATGGGAGTGCTGCACTCCTCAGTGTGTCATCCTTTGGATGAAATTCCTAGTAATTATGAACCTGTTGTCAGTTTGACAGCCATTCCCTATTGCAATATTATCAACTTACAATTTTTTAAAATGTAACATTGAGAGTTTATTCTTCTGAATTTTGCACATATAACTCTGAAATGTAAAGTTGCTTGCCAGCAGCTATCTGTGCATTAGATATAGATCTCATTAATGTGAAATTATTCAGATGACTTTTACTTCTACAGAGATTGTATATATTGACTGATATTGGTGGATTGTTCTGACAGAAGTTTGAGTGGCCTTTTGTCGTTGAAATGGTCTGTAATAGGTAGTTTCTTCCTTACTGATTCATACATTTCATTAATTGCTTACTGGAAAATATTCAAACCTACAAATTTAAAACACTAACAAGTGGTGCTGTGTTATTCAAAGAATATAATTTAATACAACCAGGACGGTGCATCAAAGAACAAATGCATGCATACTTGTTCCAAAAAATGTGTGAAAAAATGTGTGCAAGGGGGCTATGGTTTGAAAACAGCCCAAAGATAAACAATCCACCACTAGTTAGATGCATTTTCTTTGGATGTCTGTTTCAATGCTGTCCCAATGAATCTGAGTTTTAAGTGTAGAGAAGCTTACAGTTCATGCCAAGTCTCTTCATTGTGAGACTTTATTTTGTTTAGCAAATGGCTAGCAGTGTTTGTGCTATAAAATTTGAAGTAATAGTTTTAAATATCTCTAATCATTGTAGAAGTAAAATAAAAAATAGTATGCACTTTGACAGGTTTGAACAGTGTTTATTGCAATTGGAGAGAAATAGCCAAGGAATGGGACACTGGAATGGCTTGGGGAAGCTGCCATGTGTGGGGATTGCTGTGGGGGGCCATGATCCATTACCCTGCATAGGGCCCCACATGACCATGATCCTGTTCTGCCACCAAGGGATGGCAGTTAGATTCATAAAAGAAAAATGCCCTCATCAGGAAGATGCAGGTAAGACTACAAAGTTCCCATATAGCTGTCTAAATGACTTTGTTTGGAGTATTGGTGGTCAGTAAGCAAGGAGGTAAAAACAGTACAAAAAAATAAATAACTACTGTCAATACTTAACAAATAAAGAATAACAACAAATGACACTTATAACTCCGCTTCTTCTTTCGGCTTTTCCTGGTTAGGGGTCACAGCGGAACAATGGTCCACAGAATGATTGGCAGTGGAGTTTTACAGTGTCAAGTTGCTAGCTTGGTGCCCAACCTTCCACAGAAGGCACACACATGCACACACTCACACCTATGGCCAATTTAGAGTGTCCAGTGCACCTACAGCATGTCTTTGAGATGTGGGAGGAAACCAGAGTACCTGGAGGAAACCCATGCAACCACAAGGAGGACATGGAGATTCTGCACAGAAGGCACACCAGCTGAGAATCGAACCAGAGAAGCTCTTGCTGTGAAGTGGCAATGCTAACCACTGCACCACCATAGCTGCCATCAAATGACACATATCTCTAGCAAAGAAAAGAATATCAGCAATGCTTAACAATAAACAAAGATGAAAGCGACCGACTCTGGCCTTCTTTGTTTGCTTAAGTTAACCAGTCATTATTCTGGCTTTACAGAATTAGTGGGCATTTGTAATTTGAATACTTTACAGTGGCTTAACTTGAAATGACCTTACTAGTCTAGGATAGCAACTCACCTCAAAAAAATGTGTTAGTTACTACCTATATACATTCTTAATTTTAAGAATTCTGCCTGCTAACAAATACAGGTAACTGGATCCAAAACTTTACTGTAGGCATTTTTCGAACAAACATTGCAAAAGAAGAACAAACATTAACGTTTGTTCTCCATAAAATAAAAATCATTTCAAATGCCCTAAAAGTCTAGTAAGTCCAGCCTTGTGTCTTATGAAATACACCCAAAAGCATGACATGAGCAATCCATGCATTTTTCATATAGAGTACTGTAGGATGAATATGTGGTAGCATGTAGAGTGACCTACACTGAAGGCAACTTTTTTAATTACCCTCAGCTGACTATCAGCTGCTGCCAGCTTCTCTCTCATTCACTGGGTGTACCAGATCCACCTTAGTTTCGCCTAGGCTCTACTCATCCCATGTCTGGGGTTAATGAAGAGATCAAGGCTGCTGATGCAACATCATAGTGCTGCCAGATAGTTGGCATACCCTAACCCCCCCAACCCACAACAGCAGCCTTATAATCATCACTATGGCTGCTTTGGAAAGTGCAAGCATGCCTTGGTGCAAGTGCATCCTGTCAAGCAAGTGGAACAGGATGGGAGAAACAGTGTCAAGCACTCACTTCCATGCTCCCCTGCCTAGTCCCTCCAGCACCCACGCCACTAGTCAAACATGAATCAGATGGGACTTAGGGCTTTATCCCTTTTCTTTATGAGGGTGGATACACTTCAGGCAATCCTAATGCTTGAGGCTAAACCACAGTGTCCCACACGATATGACCCCTAGCACACATCTTACATGTTTAACATTAGAGTTATATTACAGACAATCATCATCAAATAATGAAGAGCTGCCCTGGTCACTGATATGGATCCCAAGTATAATCTTAGCTTTAGTATCAGAAATTCAGCTGAAGACTTAATATCCAGCAGAAACAACATGGATGGGAGAAGGCATCTTTGGCCGGAGATTCTCTGCAATGGAAATGCAGTAAACTAATCTTGATTATGCAAGTATGATAGCTGAAGGGACATTATGTAATGACTTCACTACAATATGTTGGGGGGGGCTTGCTTACTAAAGTCATAGACAGATATTCTCAGAAAATAGAATCAAATACTTTTCTAAAACTCTAATAATACAGTCACTGCTGGTAAAAGTTTTGGGTGGGCTGCCTGAAACATCAGGGACAGGAAATGATTCACACTGCTATGCCCTTGAATGGTGGTACTGTGCCTTGGAACTGTTAATAACCACAGAAATGTTTTAGTGTGCTCATTAATATTTTAGCACAGAGATATGACTCTGTACATATTGGGAAATGGACTTATAGTTACACACACCAGTCCTACTCTGGGCTTAAAGAGATATCCTGGATTGCATGGTAAACATGAAGATATAAAACATTGTTTGAAAAAGAGATAACAAGGCAATAAAGATTATCTGCCCCGTTGCTTTATACATCTGTGTCAGCAGGCCAATGGGCCCTGATGCACAGTTATATGGAGATGAATGCAGACACTGTCAAAGGGGGATGAGTGCAGACATAGTCAAAGGGGGATGAATACAGACATTGTTATAGGGGGATACATGCAGACACTGTTATAGAGGGATGAATGCAAACATTGTTATACGGGGATGAATGCAGAGATGCATTAAACTCCACAACAGGTCTTCTATTACTAAAAAAAAATTACAAGTTGGAAATGTACAAACTCATACTGTGGTAATATGAGTCACCTGCAAAAGTAGCATTCTGCAAGCACAGTTTGACAATAGACATCCCTAAAAATCCTGTCAATTTTGGAAGGCAGCACCACATTTTCAACATCTTGCCTAATTTAACAATAGCCCAATTAACCTTGCTTTTTAGCTAGGGAAACAGTTGGAAATATACCAAGCCAACTTTTCAATGCCTAGGAAAGCAGAGCAGCAGGGTGGATGTAGAACTCATCCCCCAGTTAAAGGGGATATAGGAAACAGTTGGAAATATACCAAGCCAACTTTTCAATGCCTAGGAAAGCAGAGCAGCAGGGTGGATGTAGAACTCATCCCCCAGTTAAAGGGGATATAGGAGCAGAAGCATACTCATCACTTTCTGAGATAATAGCAGTCAACTTCAGCTTAAGGTATCTTAGACAGCTTTCCTCCATGTCAACAAGTCTTTTCCTGTTGAGCTGTTCAGTATGTGTTGTTTTGATGCAGTTCATAAAAGGTAAGCTAACATGCATAGAGCATGACTTATCGTAACAGTAAACCTTCACATACATCACTGTTGCAGTAGCCTGAGTTATATGGGACATATCCTGCTAAGGATCAGATGTCCAGCCACAGCACCTTCCTTAAGAGGTTCTTGACTCAAAAAAGGGAGGCTAGATACCTGCTAGAAAACATCCATTCATCCTTAACCCCTTTTCCCATTTTGCACACGGGGTCAGGGTGTCACTTCAACAGTAACAATCATCTTGAGACAAAGTTTACACTGCCAGGTGGCTAGCCCTGCCACGGTAGTTCATTTATACCACTCACTTGCACCTACGGCCAATTTAGAGTGTCCAGTCCACTTACTGCATGTCTTTGGAATGTGGGTGTAAACTGGAACACCTGGAGGAAACCCATGTGACCACAGGGAGGACATGCAGACTCCACACAGAAGGCATCCCAGCAGAGAATCCAACCAGAGAATCTCTTGCTGTGAGGCGACAACACTAACTGCTGCACCACTGTGGCCACCACCTGCTAGAAAACATGTGCTAGGAGATTGTAAGGACCCCCACCCTTGCATACAAAATAAATAATTAAATACATAAATACGAGGAAAGAAAGGTTGTTGCTTGTAATGCAATGGTAATCTAGTCAAACATCCACTGTTAACGCTACGTTTACTTACGTAACTGTACTATGTTCACCATTAGATCACTGTTGAAGTAGCCTATGCTACATGGGATGAATATCCAAGCTTAGAAACAAATGGAGGAGGAACATGGATGACAGTCTAGGAACAATTGTAGGATAGTTGTAGCAAACCCCAATCTGGCCAACAGGAAGACTCAGTTTTGTTGTGTTTGATAAACATATGAGTGGAAGACCAAGATGCTGCTTCCAGAATATGTCTAGAGTTCACCCTTTTTATACCTAATTGTTGTGTTGGGATATAATATTCTATAGTATGCTATCATTTTTTTAAATGTTACTTAAATGGATCTAGGTACTATTTTCAGATAGGCTGTCAGGTAACAGGGAATCTTGGCTAATGCAAACACTTGCAGTATACAAAGTACATACCTCTCAACCTCTTAGTGCAAGAAATCTATACAAAGCCCAAAATAATGGGCAGACAAAGGCCATAAACTAGGGATAGACTTTAACTATTACTCTTATTAACTTAGAAAGTTGCTAGAATAAAAAGGATTTCTGTTACCATGTATTTTCTGAAGAATATGAAGTTTGAAATTCAAATATGTTATTATTTAGTGACTTCAATTCTCGGTGGTTTGCTATAAAACCACACATTTTTGAGGAACAGACTAAAAAATTAAGGCAAAAATCTTGATATTCTATGAAAATCTGGGCAATTAACAGGTATGACTTGAATACTTAATTTCAGCTGGTTTTGAAAATCTAATGTCTAAGTATATTAGTAAACTGTAATAGAGGAATTTTGGATAATGTTTAGGTGCAAGCACTGACAGCATCCACATTACCTGACTATTGAAGTTCAGTTGTTTGCATTATTCTTACTGTATAAATTGTCCTCTCAGATGAAGTTTAGAGAATGCTTAAATGCAAGCAGTGACCGTATCCACCATAACTGAGGCTTTAAATGCAAATGTTTGCATTGCTCTAACAGTCTTAAGTCTGTATTGTTATGTCCTATGTTTCCTTTGTTTTTCTATCCTGCATAATTTCATTGTCGAAAACTGTTTAGCTGCTTTATCGTTGTGCCTTCTTTTTGCTTTTCCTTCAGGCAGCCCTGCTCAGCTCAGTGCAGTTGTTAACAGATAGCGCAGTCACTTAAGTGGAACACATCCTCTAATGCCCTGTACTACTTGGCCTCTTTGACTCAAATCAAGATTACACTGAAATGAAACAAGTCTTTCCCCTGATTATATTACTGTTGTTTCATTTCTGCAGTTACTGGACTGTTATGAACTTGCATGTATGCATGTATTTATATATGCAAATTACCTAATTTATATTGCCTGCACCTCCAAAGGGTCTTAGTTGTGCAATATGCCCCTATTATTGCTTGCTTGAATCATGAGGTACAGATTTCCTTGTAGCTGTATATGTCATATGTACTGAATCAGTAATGCACAAACTTGCATGCCTAAAATATAAACGTTTACTTATATTTATTTATTTGCTCTGAAGAGAATTCTTGTAAAAAACGGGTCTAAATTAGATGATCGACTTTTAAAAAGTTTGACTGTCAAATGGTTGACACCATATGATCGAATTTTTGAAAGTTCAAACATTTTAACAGAGTTCTCTGTACAGTGCAGAATGGGAAGATTTCTCTTTCCTGCACTGTAGTGCAATCTCTGAGTTGGTATATTTAAACAGTAGGGGGTGCGGGGGGTGCAGCCCCCCATATAGGGGGGGCTGCTTAAAATGTTCACGTAGGTTAGTTGTGTAGATTTTTTTTTTTATTAGATTTTTGAACTTTTAAAAGTTTGATCATATGGTGTCGACCATATGACAGTCAAACTTTTAAACGTTCAATTATCTAATATAGACCCGTAAAAAACATACTGTGTTTCCTGCTTCTGCATGATAGTGCTAGCTTTTCCTGGTTCTGGGCATGCTCAGATTTATTGGCTTTATCTAGTCCAGTTGTTGTAGCCTGGTCTTCTCCTCCTCTCCCATTCCAAATTCCCCATTGACCCGCAGAGTACTGCACTCTCAACATTCTTCTCCCCTTTAGCTTATACTGAAAACCACCTTTAAAGGTTCAAAGGTTCTTAGGAGATTACTAGGCTAAGGGCTCAAGAGCTCTTACAAGCCTAGCCAGTTTTACCCAGATTTTACCTAATTTTGTATCCCTAGGGGAAAGATAACAAGGGTCAGCAAGCAGGGTTTTGACAATTTTTACAGACTGTCTCTGTCTATAATTGACATGAGCACCAATCTAGAAGTGAATTTGTGATTTCCCATCCATTGTTCCAGAACGTGCTTGAAGATGGTCAGGGAAAGGCTCTGCTTCATTTCAATAGAAAGCCTATTCCAGGGGAGGCATGTCTGAGGACACGTATCTGTCTCGCTAGCATGATCAGGTTTCGATTCTTGGAGCAGGTAACCCTCATGCAGATGTGACATTTTCATCATGTCTGGGTCAGACACTGCCATACAGGTCAAGTATATATCACCCCTCAGTAAATGGTTGGAAACTGAATACAGTGATAGGGCTTTTAATCGGTCAGCATATGACATGTTGATTTAATTTTTTGGGTAAGAAACCCCTAACAATGCATCAGTTGTTGCAGGTGCCTGGCAAGGTACATGCCAAATGGTACATTGTACTCAATTATTGGTCTGATGAAGGATGTGTACAGTGGTACTATGTCATCCTTATATCTGGATGCTATGCACTTACCTGTAAGCTGATCCATGTAGAAGGATTTCTTCACCACTGTGGATACGGTGGTCAAAGTTCAGATTACTGTCTGCCTGACTACCCAGATCTCACACCATTGAGTCCACTTTTGGGGGGTTGCTATTAATGTTGTAATTTGCAGGGATATTTGATTTCCCAAAGAGTATCATTATGCACTTTTTCACATTTAGTTTGAGGTCATGGCTCTGACAGTAATTATTAGTCTGTCAGTCCTTTCTGTGGGATGTCAGCATTACTTGGTGAGTCAATGATTGTCCCCAACTTGCAGTTATCAGCATACTTGGTCAATCAAAGGCCATCTACATTTGCCTTGACATCTGATAAGTATATCTGAAACAGGAGGGGGCCCAGCATTGAGCCCTGAGGTTCTCCACTGGTGACCGGCCTCTTGCTGGATGTGGATTCCCCCATTCCAATAATGTGTCCTATCCATGAGTCATTTGGCTGTCCATCTGGTGACACACAGGTTTATGCCCAATTCTGTGAGTTTATCTATATTACCTGAGTGGGAAACTGTATCAAATGCCTTGGCCCAATCAAAGTATGTGGTATGCACTGTCTTACCCTCATCTGTGGTCTTGCTGATCTTCTCAAAGATGTCCAGCACACTGAGCATGCAGGACCTGCCTTTGATGAAGCTGAACTGGGTTGGGTCTAGAGTCTGGAGATGTCTTATGTCATTGTTAATCAGGTCTATGATTATCCTTTCCATAGCCTTGCGTATAAGGCTAGCCAGACTTATGGGTCAGTAGTTTCCTGGGTCTTTGGTGGTTCCCCTTGGGCAGAGGGATGATGCTTGTTGATGTCCTCCACTCTACTGGGATGAAGCCTCTCTAGAGACTGTGGTTAAATAGAGATCTGAGTGGGTCTGCCAGGTCATGCTTCAAGTTATTTAATAAGCACCCTGAGATTCTATCAGGGCTCATTAATGCTGTGTTTCTAGCTTGAGAGAGCACAGTGATGACCTGTTCTTTTGTGATAACAGGCAAAGGAATGGTAGGGGGTATTTCATGGGGAGTGACCAAAGGTGATGATGGGGATGAAATTTTAGCTGAATTCACCAGCCAGCAGGCTTGCTGTTTCTTCTGACTGAGGATAAGTAATGCCATCTACAGCCAATTCAACAGATTGTTGAGAGTTTCCCTTAAGATTTCAAACATAACTAAAAAATGCTTTCTGGTTATCCTTTGCTTGGGAGGCTATTTTTGCTTTGTATTTAGATTTTGAAGACTTGAATAATTCCCTGATTTGCCTATTGAGACTAAAGAGGGATTTTTTTTCTCTGCTGTGCACCCTCACACTTATGTCTAGACAGAAATTTATTCATTCTGTTGTATAATCTATTTATGCCAGGGGGTTCACCAGGGTGATCTGTTTTGCTGGCTAGATCTGGATTTAGTTTGGTCAAGTACTGCCAGTTCTCTGTAGTTGTTGAAGTGGTTGTACAGGGCATTCTGCATAGGCCTCCATGTTTTGGGGGTTAGGGGGGACCTTTAACACTACCTATGCTATCACTTAATAGAAGGTAATTTGTCTTGGAAAAATTCTTTATGATTTTAGGGTTTGATGGGAGCTTTACCATTCCATTTATTCCAAAGGAGACGGATGTATGATCCGATCTTACCAGTGAGGGCAACACTTGCCCATTTTGAGTACTATGCTAAGGATATTTGAGACCCTAGTGGGAGTGCAGGCTAGCTGTTCCAGAGCATTTACCTTAACAAACTCCAGGAATCTCTGAGCCTGCATGTTAGTAGTCATGTATGTTTCCCAGTTTATGGAGGGGTAGTTAAAATCACCTATGAGTAGTGTGTTGGGCTGAATGGTAAGTGATTCTAGTAACTTCAGGTATATGGAGTGGTTTTCATTGTTCATGGCTGGGGACCTGTTGCTTGCGATTATATGGTGGGGAATCTTGCCTATGGTCAACTGGACATGGAACAGCTTAAGCAAGTCATCCTGCTTGACCAATTTTGATGTTGATTGTTTTTATGTAAATAGAAACACCTCCTTGTTTCATTTTTTTTCATTTTCAGAGGGTGGTCTAAATGTGTGATAGGCATTGTAGCCTTGCATTTCAAGGGTGCTTCCTGTAACCTTGAATCACATCTCTGTAACTGCACAGACATCTGCATTCTCCAATGGGAGCAGAGCTTCCAGGGAGTGCAGTTTCTTGTTAAGACTCCTAGCACTGAGCAGTAGTACCTTCAGCTTGGCATTAGAAGAATTTGTTACATTGGTAGCTCTGTTTTTTTGGCATTGCCTTAAAAGGCACTACAGGGGTGGGTAATACCTTGGCCAATATTTGAAAGCATAGTAATGACAGGTGCAGACCATCTCTGGCAAAGCAGCATGGACTGTCGATCATATCATACCAGGCTGACAAATACTGGATCCTCTTGGAATGAGACCAGTAGCTAAGCCAATTATTGACGTCAATCATTTTCTGTTTGTATTGTAGTATCATTCTTTGTGAGACAAGATACTGCTCATTTTGATTCTCATACCAGCCTGTGACACATTTTCAGAGATGTCAATCATATCTCTCTTCATATAGTCCAGTGTGGTTTGTTTCAGGTCATTCACTCCCACAAGGACTACGACTGTGCCATACTGGTACTTGTGGTTGAGTGACTCGAGTGTCTTCACAATCTGGCAAATACTGGCCTATGACAGGTAGCTGAATGCAACTCTCTCTTTATCTAACCTAGAGAGGGGGGCGTCCATGTGTGTCATGATGGAGTCTCCTATGACAAGGATGTTTGCATGTGTGTTATTTTCCATTAGGGATTTGCTCATGGAGACACTATGATGTGTATTTTTATGTGTAGTAGTTGGTAGTGACTTAGTTTTGTTTGCATGTGGTTTCTGAGAGCAGTGTATGGGAGGCCTCTGAGGTTTTGGTAAATTACTTGTGAGTACCTCCACATATGTGGGTTTATGTGATGTGAGAGTCATGTCTCAATACATTTGTCACATACTGTGTTTGTTTCTTTCAGGATTAAGTGGTTGTTGCTATACATCAGACAATTGCTCCATTGCCTCAGGATGCTCACGTCCACCAGGCTGGTCACAAAGGCAGCAGGAAGGTGTCTGTCCATGATTTCAGGTTTTTTACTATAAATACTACTACATACACTTAGGTAATAGTCCCCTGCTGGCCTCATGGCATGTTTGTCCTCTTGCTGTAAGTGTATTATTTCAGCTATTTGTTTTGTGGTGTGATTGTACATTTTGTAAATGCATTTTTTCAACTACCTGTTGTGCATTGTATGAATAATTGCTTTATGAGAATGATTACTATTTGCAGTGTGCACTTCTGCTATTGAGTTGTTTAAAGTATTCATTGTTTAGTAGTGTAACATATTTTCTACCTGACATGCATTATTATGCAATTACGCTTTATGTGAATATTTGTAGCTGGACAGTGTGCACTTCTATGCAAAATTACCTGCCTCAGAACTGTTCTAAATTAAATCTGTTTAAGTTAGTAGCTTCTGTGTTCTGCTGAGCTGGAGTTTGTTTGTGTAGGTAATATCTCAGTGTATGTACCGGAGGCTGTGTATTTTCATTAAGTACAGATTAGTGAGTCACTGACTTAGGTTTAGCGACACTGAATTTGTATATTTTTTTGCCTTAAGGTGCCTAGAGCTTTGTTGTAGCCAGTAATACATATGTCTGATATGTTGCTTTATATTGATTCCTACAACTGAAATAATAGTCTACAAATACTAATGCTGTGTTTATTTAGTGGATGACACTACTCTTCTACATAGTTACTGTTTATTTTGTTTCACCACATAACAGTTATTTTGAAAGCTGTATTTTTTGATAATCCTTAACTTGCTAAATACAAATGCCTGAGCCAGCAGCAGGGATTTTTTTAACTCTATTTCTTCCTCCTCCAAAATTATTACAGTAGTTTGCACATGGTACTGGATTATATTTTTTCCTCTAGTCCCTATAGTAATTTGATTGGCCACCAGACATCTTTTGAATCGTATATCTTCCCTATAGACTCCCTTCCCAACTTAAATAAATTTAGTTTCAGTTTTTCCATCATTCTATTTAACCATAGCCCTCTTACTATATATATATATATATATATATATATATATATATATATATATATATATATATATATTTATTTAGGTTCCAGCCACCCATACCAAGGCAGTCTCACTAATATCTACAATAACAAGTATTATAGCTTAATGGACAAATTTACTACTAAGCAGCCAATAGTTCAGAGCAATTGACTGTTTTTACTTGTACATACCTGGAATTTGGCTCTTCCTGCTCCGTTCACCCTTTGCTAAGCTCAGGCTCACTCTTCTCCCCTACCATACCCCCATTCCCACCCACCCCCAGGCTCCTGACTTTTATATCTATCTAGCCACTTCCCTAAGCCTCATTCTCACACCAACCTCATTTCTATACAGCCACTCCTATTCTCACTCTCTTCACTCCACATCACCTCACTCACACAATACCCAAATTGTACAGTCTCTTCAGACTAATTTTTTATTTTTTATTTTTTATTTATTTAACATTTGTTGACCGGGAATGTCCGACTAGGTTCCACAGAGCCTGTTTTCAGCGGAGGCCCGGGGAGAAATGCTCCAGATGCATGTCTTTTGTGGTGGAGGGAAAACCGGAGTACCCGGAGGAAAACAACACGCACACAGGAAATGCAAACCCACACAGAAGGCACTAATATCCCCTACCTAATCTCCCCACTCTACCCACAACCTACATAAAGTATAGCCACACCTAAATCCATACTCACTCCTGTAAAGATACCTACTAAAAATTCACAACAATACATCAACACTTTGTCCGAGCAAAATGTGGCCCCTAACCATTACATTAATAATAAGCCTCTCCATCACCTCACACTTAACCTCTGTACCACTACACTAGCAACTCAAAACTTCAGACTAAACACCCTACTCATTCACAAGACAAACCACCCTTTTCAGTAATATCTCCTATCTACATCTCAAATCTTGACCTTGCCACATTCAAAGTAACCCCACACCAACTAAACAACCACATTTTCTCAAAATATAACACATCTATCATCAAATACCTAAAAACTATAATCCAAATAGCATCCCGAATCATACTTAGTGGAGACATACACCCAAACCCTGGCCCTACAAAAATAACCCCCTTCTCCCAAACAAATAACATTCTAACCTCCCACAGGACATCAACAGCTCTCCTTATACTCAACGTAAACATAAGGAGAATAACGAGCAGATTCCCAGAGCTATACATCACTCTGGCCCTCTACTCCCCATGACATAGTCCTTCTCACAGAGACCTGGCTAAAACCAAGCAATAATAATGATTTTGTTCTACCTGGTTACAATGTTCTTAGACAAGACAGAATATCCAAAAGAGGTGAATGCATCGTTCTCTTCAGAAACAACCTGACCATTGAAATGTTAGTCACCATACAACCCATGTTCAATAATGCAGAAACTATGTTCACTAAGCTGAAAATCAACAAAAAAAAACACTTACATATAATCGGTACCTATATAACCCCCAGCAATAACATTAATACAGTACAATCTATTCTAGACTGGGCAAAGAAACAATTATACTAGGTGATGTTAACATTGACTGATTCTCCTGAAACTCACTCCACCCCCACTTACCACATTAACTTATATGGTTTCACTCAACTAATCAAAACCATAACACTGGTAGACAAAGCATCAAAAATGGAGTCCAGCCTAGACTGGATCCTAACAGACCATCTCAATCCTATCTCTCAGGCTCCTCCCAGACACCCTCAGCGACCACCTTCCCACCTTTATAATTAGATACCAAGTGAATCCTTTAAAATCCTCCACCCTCCAACAAATCCGCTACACAAAGAATTTCAAAACCCATGAATTCATATCTGCACTTAATCAAAGCAGCTGGAGACCAGTCTCATCTCTCCCTCTGGAAAATGCTGTAGACTACTTCAATAACACTTTCCTAAACATTCTAAATAATCTTGCCCCTATCAAAACTGTCAGAACTAAATCCAACTATGACCCCTGGCTGACCAGAGATACCTGTCTACTGCTAAAATAAAGAGTTAAAGCATGGGACTCGTGGTGTCAAAATAAAACTCAAACTAATAGACAGGCATACCAGGAACTAAGGAACAAAGCCAAAAAACAAATTAGGAAAGAGTAAGGAACCACTATATAGGCATTCAAACCAAACACAAAAATAACCCACAAAAATTCTGGGCTGCCATTAATAAAAACCTACAACCAGGAAAGACCAGTACTCCACCACCTAACATTGACACAACCACCAATAATATTGCCATCCATTTCAACGAGTACTTCATCAAATCCATCCTAGCCCTCACCAATAATAGTTCTCCCACTTCATGTCCCAATCTACCTTCCATACCAGCAGACCAAAACCTCTTTTCCTTACAGCATGTCCCAACTAGCACAATATATAAATACCTAAATCGGCTTAAACCCACAATCCTGGCTGCTGACAAATTACCTGTGGAATATCTAAAGATCACAGCCAAAGCCAAATCTTATTCAGTCTCCATGCTCATTAATTGCTCTTTATCAGAACAATGCATTCCTTCTCTGTGGACAATTTGGCATATAATACCACTCCACAAAGGAGGTAACTCTGTGGAACTATCTAATTACCATCCAATTGCCATTCTATCTCCTTATCGAAAATCCTCAAAAAATGTATACATTCCCAAATAATGCTCACTAATAAACTGCTAACCAACACCAAGCATGGATTCTGCCCCAATCACAGTACTACCACAGTCCTTATTAGCTTTACCAACACAGTAAACCAACATTGAAACAATGGTAACCTAGTATCCACTGTATTCCTAGATCTCTCCAAGGTCTTTGATACTGTCTCCCATCCCAAACTCCTTTTTGCTGGATCTGATCTTAATCTCAGCCACTCCAAACTAGCGTGGTTTCAAGATTATCTAACCAACCACCAACAAGCAGTAAAATGGAAAATCTCCTTATCTCCCCTCCTACCTGTCATCCTAGGCACCCCCAAGGATCCATTCTTGGACCTCTTCTTTTCAACATATTCACCAACCAACTCCACAAAGCTGCCTGGCATGCCACTCTAATCCAGTACATTGATGACTCCATTCTGATCTGCTCCCCCATCACTCCCTCAACTCCAGGAACTGACACAAGAATCCTTTACCACTGTTGAAACCTGGTTAGCCAACTCTCAACTAATACTTAACCCCAATAACACATAGATAATTATATTCCATCCCACTAGAGCCGTAGACATCATACCACCATTCACAATACTCTCAGCTAATAACACCCCTATCACACCTGTCCAACACACCAAACTTCTAAGGGGTTATCATAGATCACAACATGAAATTCAATATGCACATTGCATAGACAATAAAGAATGTCCATAAAAAACTTGGAACACTATATAGATCCAAAAAGTACTTCACCAATGACAGTAAAGCCACCATTGAAAGAACCCACCTACTATCCACACTCCTCAATGCCTCCCCCATATTTGTCAACATAAACAAAGCAGACTTTAACAAACTAAACACCTGCTACAATAAAACAGGTTTGGTATTGACTCACCCTTCAGGACAGATCACTGCATAAGAATCAAGAACTATTCTGGCTAGACTTACCAAACCTGCTCACATATAACCAGCTTACAATAGCCCACCAAATTCTATACTATCCTGATAGAGTTCCTCCTCTTCAAGATCTGCTTAACATTTGCTCTAACAAACACCTATTAAGAGTCACCAATAAAGCACTGACTGACATAGGCAAAAGCAACAATAGCTCTGGGGACTCCTTGTTTTTCATTTTTGTTGCAAAAGCATGAAATACCATCCCTGTAGATATCAGGAGCACTGAAAACAATAATTTCAAAAAACTCTGCTGGTTCCATTTACATGGTTCGCTTAATTAGATCATATCACACTCTAACCTATGAAAGCTTGCAACAACTCCTTTCTACGCTCGTACTCAATGAATGCATGTTTACTGTACTAGCCACTGATGATTATAACCAAATGACTTAACAAAATGTCCTTTCAAGTTTATTGATTATTGTAACACACTGTGCTCCTTATAGTACATTTACTTTTTGCTCCTTTCTTGGTCTTGAAACTGCACCTTATTAACTTTTGACTCTGTTCTGTACTTTATTAACATGTTTATTGCATTTGTTGTATTTGCTGTACTAATCTATGTGGAGCTTTTCTCTCTGGGACTCAGATGAAAATGGGATTCAAGCCCAGTCGAATTTTCCTGGTAAACAAATGTAAAATAAATAAATAAATACAAACATACATACATACATACATACATACATACATACATACATACATACATGCATACATACATACATACATACTATGGGTTTAACCAAGGAGGAGAGTTGTTAGATTTAACCGGATTAGGATGATAGCACATGGACCAATGATGGGTGCTTTACTCAGTGTGAACTGCAGCTGTCTAACAAAACGATGCTGATCTGCATGCAACTCAGATGCTCATACAGCAGCAGGGGGAACTGGGAAGGTTGCAGAGACAGTTATTCTAAGGGAATTTTTTAACTTGAAAGTATTTTCATCAATACATGGCACTGCTAACTGCTGCTGCACAGACAGCAGCCGAGCACAAACACTGGGCTTATATAAAATCAGAAAAAAAAAGTTTTACCACAGCAAGGCCTACAGACCAATCTGGAAAACACACAATAAGTCTTCAGCCAGCAACTTGCAACTCATAGGTTTGCTACAGCACACTTCTGCTACAAGAGTACAGTCAGAAAACTCTCTTAATGTAAAAATGCTGGTTTTAAAGCTCAAGTGCAGGGAAACTACACAATTTTGATACTTCAGTGATGTAAAATAGCAGACACAATGTAATTAAGTACTACAGAAGCAGTGGAAACAGTTCAGCTTTGAAACTCCACTAAAGTGTGACAAATGTAACAACTAATACATGATTCTTATGAAATAGAGCAAAAATAATCAGCAGAAGTGCAAAATTATGCTTCTTTTCATATGCCACATTCCACACCACTAACATACAAGTAGTGTACCACACAATAACAACCACTCCCACTCCAAATTATACTTTCATCAGATGTCACTTGGAAAAATATGCCAGAAGTAACCTACCAAATCTCAGCTACTAAACTCCACATCACATATAATTAATATGATATTACTGAAATACATCAAACTGTAAACCACAGTGCTCCTCTTACACACAAGCATAACATTATGCTACAACACATATACACACTTCTGCAGACCATACAACATATACACGTACACTTCTGCAGCCCCTACAACACATACACACACACATTTGCAACTCCCTTCAACACACACATACACTTCTGCAGTCCCTACAACATATACACATACTTTTCTGCAGCAACTACAACAGATACACGTATACTTCTGCAGGCCCTATAGCACATACACTTCTACAGGCCCTATAGCACATATACATTTATTTATTTATAGTTTGTTTTCCAGGATAGTCCATTAGGCCACGAGGAGCCCGTTTTCAATGGAGTTCTGGGAAAAAACCTCCAGAAAATTACAAATTACAGATTTAACATCAGAGTAAGATATTAGAGAAATGTAATGCGCACAAATGAAGCAAAATTAAACAAATAGAAAAACATTTCTATTTATTAAGTACTACAGAAGCAATGGACATAGTTCAGCACCCTACAACACATACATGTACACTTCTGCAGCCCCTATAACACATACACACACTTCTGCACCCCTACAACACATACACTTCTGCAATCCCTACAACACACACACATACACTTCTACAGCCCCTACAACACACACACATACACTTCTGCAGCCCCCTACAACACACACATACAGTTCCGCAGCCCCTACAACACATACACTTCTATAGCCCCTACAACACATACACATACACTTCTGTAGCCCGCTACAACACATACACACACACTACTGCAGCCCCTACAACACATACACATACACTTCTTCAGCTCCCTACAACACATACATGCACACTTCTGCATCTCTTACAACACATACAGTTCTGCAGCCCCTACAACACATGCACACACACTTCTGCAGCCCATACAACACATACATATACACTTCTGCAGCCCCCTACAACACATAAACTTATGCTCTTGTAGCCCCTACAACGCATACACATACATTTCTGCAGCCCCTACAACACATACACTTCTGCAGCCCCTACAACACATATACACATACTTCTGTAGGCCCTACAACACATACACTTCTGCACCTCCCTACAGCACATACACACACAAACTTCTGCAGCCCCTACAACACACACATACACTTCTGCAGCCACCTACAAGACATATGCTGAAGTGTTTGTGTGGTCTACATTCCTCTGAGTATCACTCATCTCTGCATTAAATTTTGATTTGAAGCTCTTTGTTTAAGGTTTGATCACTTTTATTTTGTATCTTATTCTAGTATTACATTTGTTTTGTTTTAAATTTTCTGTTCTGTTGGAGTTTTAAGAGTTCTTGGCTAGGGTAAGTTAAAAAGTTACCAAGAATTCCTTTGCAAACTATGAATAGCATAAGTTAAGTAGTGGGAGGAGCTGAGAGACAGCATTGGTCTTTTATTTAGAAATATCTGTAGTTAGCTAAAGTGTTTGTGTTGTCTCCACTTATCTGAGCATCACTCATGTCTGCATTTAATTTTGATTTGAAGCTCTTTTTTAAGGTTTGTTCACTTCTATTTTGTATATTATTCTAGTATTACATCTGTTTTGTTTTAAGTTTTCTGTTCTGTTGGAGTTTTAAGAGTCCTTGTGTTCTTAAGTTTGTGGCTTTTGAGTTACCCACCCCTACTATAAATCTCATTTTGGACACTCATCAGTCCCATCTCATCAGCTTATTCTACTGAATAGAGAGAGATAATTTGGGAAGGCCTACCCCCTTAGTTTCTCAACCTTAAATTATCGTGTTTCATCCCTTCCCAGTTAACCTAAAAAAAGCCAAAAAAAACCCTGCACTTTATTCATCTGCTATTACTGTATTTGTGTTTCTTCCTACTTTATTACTTTATTTTGCATTTGCTGCCTGTTCTTAAAAGTACTCAATTGCATTTATTCTGCTGCATTTATTACTGCTTGTTAGTAGCCTGATTAAATTATAACTGTTATTCTAAGACTTTTGGTTTAAGCACTTGGGCTTCAGGCCAGTTGTTTTACATTAAGAAAGTTTGTGGTCTGCACTCTTGTGGCAGGAGAGGTAGCTTACATCCTTCTATGTTGGGAATTGCTGGTTGAAGGCTTAGTGTCTGTTATTCTAAAAGTGTCTTAGGTCTGGTTTAAATACTTGGGCTTCAGACCAGTTATTTACATTAAGAAAGTTTGTGGGCTGCACTCTTGTGGGAGGAGAGGGTAGATTCTGCCCTTCTGAGCTGGGAATTGCTGGTTAAAGGCTTATTGTACTTGCTTATTTGAACTATTTCTTTCTGAAATTGGTGTGCCTTGTTTTCTGTAGCATAGACTAGATACAGACCTGCTGAATCTAGCTTTGCTTGTATAACTTGAGCAGTAATCCATGCCATCCTTTTTGGAGAAGGTTTCCCTGCACCCTAGTGGCAGGAATGTGAGGTTAGAACTTGTCTGATTTAAGATTGCTGGAAGAGGACTCAGTTTTGAGCTTTTTTATTGGTTAATAAGTTCATTTATTTAAACCAGTTTGCTCTTGTTTGTTACTGTTATATTTAAGTGTGCATCTGTTCTCCTGTGTTAAATTGACCTAAACAGACTTTAAATATCTTTAGCATAGTCTGATTACAGGTTTTGCTGTATTCAGATCTGTTTGTGTGATTCCTGTGTTTCCTGCTACACCATCTTGTGCTGGCCAGGGCCTGCCTGCACATAGTGGGAGTAAGTGAACTGTTTGGAAATGCTCTGGCATAGAGTGTTGAGCTGAGAGCTCAAGGACAAGTGTTGATTGGTCAATTCCAGTATTTCTATTTTACTTTCATTTTTGTGGTATTTAAACCCAGCATTTGCATGAGTTTGTGCTTGTTTGCCCATTGTGCATTGCCAATGTGCTGTTTTAACCCTTTGCAAGGTATCTCAGTTGGATTATTTCCCTTGCTAGCATTCCTGTGTGAGTGAGGCCCTTGCCTGCAGCTACTGTATTGATTTTATCCAGGCCTTCTCACAACTATAGGTACTCTCCTCAGATAGTACCCACTCTACTATCCCTGACCTCTCTTCCACTGATTCTGATAACCATGGAGGGACAATTTCCTATGTTTCTCCTGCTAATCTGATTTTTATGGGCATCCTAAGACAGTGTAGCAACTGCCTTATGTACACAGACAACCCTCTACTACTACTGCCACCACCACCACCTAGCAACACAATATGTGACAGGTGTAATCACATTAAGAACCTAGAATCCTTGCTGTCTCAGTCACAAGCCAGTACATCTGGCACTGAGAAGGTTGCCTGTACAATCACTATAAACATCACACCTCTATCACCACCCACATCTGTACAACACACTCCTACATATGCAGGGGTTCTCAACAAAAGCATACCTAAACAAAAGAGACCTCAGAAGCAAAAATACACATGCACATCACAACCCACAGCACAAAGCATCACACATAGTACACACATCTGTGTCTCACAGCCTCTAAGGCCCAATCACAAACCCAACATACTAGTCATGGGAGAATCTATCGTGAGACAGACAGATGTGCCTCTCACCAGGCTAGACAAGGAGAAAATCACAGAAAGTTGCTTGTCAGGTGCTAGAATATACCATATCAGGCACACAATCAAGTCTCTTAATAACAGGCACTGTTATGACTCTGTCATAGTTCATGTTGGTGTGAATGACTTGAGACGTACCTCTCTGGACTATATGAAGAGAGACATGATTGAGCTCACTGAATATGTGTCCTAGGCCATCACCCAGAATGATTCCTCAATACAAACAGAAAATTATTGACTTTAACAACTGGCTTAGCTTCTGGTGTCATTCCAAGGGGATCAAGTACCTGACAGCCTGGGAGGGCATGACTGACAGCCCATGATGCTTTGCCATCTGTCTCCCCTGGGCTTTAGGCTTCTGGCAAAGGCTCTTGCCTCCCTCATAGTGCCTTTTTTAGGCAAAGTCATGAGCACAAAATTACCAACACGAAAAATTCTTATAAATGAAATGTAAAGGTCATGCTGCTAAATACTAGGAGTCTTGACATGAAACTGCACTCATTGCAAGCATTCCTTGCCTTGGAGGAAACTGAAATTTGTGCAGTCACTGAAACCTGGTTAAAAGCTGTTGAAACCACCCCAACCTTACCAGTTTACTCATCCTACCATACTTTCAGACCCTAAATGGAGGGCTATAAAGCCAAAGGAGGTGGAGTTTCAATATTTATCAAATACATACACACCTCCAGGCTGATCAATTGGTATGACACACAGTAGACACTCCAAGTGGAGTTAACTGTTGACAAACACCTATTCAAATCATAGCTAGCTACAGACCCCCAACCATGACTCAGGACACCCACTCCACCAATCTGGACTTACTTGAATCCACCACAGTTCAACCCTCTACCCTGATCCTGGGTGACTTTAATTACCCAACCATAGAGTGAAAGACCTATTCTAGCCCAAACATGAATGCCCAGAGATTCTTCAACTTTGTCAATGCCAATGGATTGGATCAGCTGGTCGACACCCCTACAAGAGGTGAAAATATCCTGGACCTGGTCCTAACCAACATGAGTAGCCACTCTAGCACTCCAACAGTGTCATCCTCCTTGGTAAGATCCGACCATAAAGCTATCACTTTTGAAGTCACCATCTCCATTGATCCCCCCCCCCTTGTCAGGGTCAAATGAAAAAACATTTCCAAAGCTGACTACAATCTCCTCAGAGCAGGTATAAGCAGCTTTACAGCCACTGTCCCTTCAGTTGGAACTAGCACTGATGTCCAAGCCTACACCAAAAGAAAACTATATGAGCATCTACATAGCTATATGGACTCAGCAATACCTGACAGGACCAAATCATCTTCCTCAAGGAAGAGTAAACCTGTCTGGTGGATAGCAACAATAAACAAACTCTATAATAGAAGGAAAAATCTGCTGTCTAGGGTCAAGAAGGAGCAGGTGCCAAGTTGGAAGCAATCTCTCCTTTGTCTGAACAAGCAAATAAGGTCACTGGTAAAATCCTCTAAGGTAACTTTGAGTCCAAATTGCCCACATCCACCAGGGACAATCACAAGGCCTTCTTCACATATGTCCGCAATCTTAAAGGCAACACCCAAATCTGCTCTGAACTGGTGGTTAATAACACAACATACACAAATGCCATAGATATAGCCAACCTGCTGGCAGACAGGTTCAGTGAAAACTTCACTCCTCATCCCCCTCATCAGTAAACCAGCAAATCCCCAGCATCTGTCCCCCTCCTTTCATCACCAGGGAGCAGGTCCTTAATGCCCTCTCAAAGGCAAAAAATATAGTCTCCATGGGATCCGATAACATCCCTGGCTGTATCCTACATGAACTCAGGCATGGGCTCTCAGCTCCATTAGACACACTATTCAACCAAAGCCTGAGCACCAGCTTCATCCCAACTGAATGGAGGACAGCCACTGTCATCCCTCTACACAAAGGTGGAGTGTCCACTGACCCAGGAAATTATAGGCCCATAAGACTAACTAGCCTGATCTGCAAGGCCATGGAATGCCTTATCATGGACCTTATAAACAAGGACATTGATAGCCTCCAAACACTTGACCCCACACAGTTTGGTTTTTGTCAAAGGGAGATCATGTCTGTTAAATGTGGTCGACTTCTTTGAAACAGTCACCGAAGCCATGGATGAGGGGAAGACAGTGCACACCACCTACCTTGACCTAGCCAAAGCCTTTGAAACTATTCCCCACTCGGGCATAATAGATAAACTCTCCCAGCTAGGCATCAACCTGTATGCTATGAGATGGGTAGCTAACTGGCTCACTGATATAACCCACTCAGTTAAAGTAGGGGAAGCCACCTCTAGTAGTAGTCCTGTAAATAGTGGTGTACCCCCAAGGATCGGTTTTGGGGCCTCTACTGCTAGGGATATACTTTTCTGAGGTGCAAGTCAAAACCAGTGGCTGACCAAGTTTGCAGATGACTGCAAGCTGGGCGCTGTCTTAAATTCCCCTAGTGATGTGAACATCCTCCAAGAGTGCCTTACCCAAACTAATGACTGGTACCAGAAGCATGGCCTCAAACTGAATGCCAAAAAATGCATCATTATCCCCTTTGGGGAAAATGCCATCCCCCCTAATTATCACATTGATAACAATGTACTAAGCATGCAATCTATCGTGAGGGACTTGTGCACCCAGGTTGATGGCAACCTGACTTTTGACCACCACATTGTTTCCATTGTAAGGAAGGCTTTCTACATGGCCCACCTCATAAATAAGTGTATTTCATCCAGGAACAAGGAGATCATAACATTCCTGTACTCCTTCCTTATCAGATCCATTATCGAGTACAATGCCCCCTTCGGCATGTACCTTACCAAGCACATGCAGCAGTTGGAGAGGCCACAGAGGTTCTTGACCAGGAAAATCCAGGGCCTCAAACACCTATCCTATACAAATAGGCTAAAAGCTTTGTCCCTCTACTCAGTCTCATACAGACTGCTCAGAGGTGACCTGTGTCTGGCATACAAGGCCATTTTAGACCCAGCCCTGATGGAGTTGCTGCATATCCATAAGACAAACTCCACTCATGCAACCCACACGCAAGGCCTTAACCTGGTCTGTGACATTAATAGAACTTGTTGGCAGGATAGATTTGTGTCCCAAAGACCCCCCATCTATGGAATAGACTCCCTCTCTATGTGAAGCAGAGTACCTCTCTAGCCCTCTTTAAGAGGAACCTGGACGACTGGATGGAAAAAGAAAATATACCCATGGGATCCCACCTGTGTCCCTCCTGGACAAGGGAAACAGGTGCTGAATTTGAGGGAACATGGGTGAAATTCTTGGCTAGGCATATAAGGACCTCTGGGGCAATAGTGTAGTATCATCCTATAAACCAATATACTTTTGCATCCCCTACAACACATACACATACACTCTTGCAGCCCCTATAACACACACACACATACACTTTTGCAACCCCTACAACACACACACACACACACACACACACACACACACACACACACACACACACACACACACACACACACACACACACACACACACACTTCTGCAGCCCCTACACCACATATACACAGACTTCTACAGCCCCTACAACACATACACTTCTGCAGCCCCCTACAACACATTACACTTCTGCACCCCCCTACAACACATACACATACACCTCTGCAGCCTCTACAACACACACACATACAATTCTGCAGCCCCCTACAGCACATACACATACACCTCTGCAGCCTCTACAACACACACACATACACTTCTGCAACCCCCTACAACACATACACATACACTTCTGCAGCCCCCTACAATACATACACGTACACTTCTGCAGCCCCTACAGTACATAAACTTCTTCAGCCCCTACAATACATATACACACACTTCTGCAGCCCCTACAACACACACACACACACACACACACACACACACACACACACACACACACACACACACACACACACACACACACACACACACATCTGCAGCCCCCTGTAACACATGCACACACTTCTGCAGCCCCTAAAACACATACACATCTGCAGCCCCTACAACACGTACACATACACTTCTGCAGCCCCCTACAACACATGGACATACACTTCTGCAAACCCCTACAACACATAAACTTACACTTCTGCAGCCCCCACAACACATACACACACACTTCTGCAGTCCCTACAACACATACCCTTCTCTAGCCCCTACACTTCTGCTGCCCTACAACACATGCATGCATACTTCTGCAGCCACTACAAGTACACACACACTTCTGCAGCCCCTACAACAGATGCACCCACACTTCTGCAGCCCCTACAACACATACCCTTCTCTAGCCCCTACTAGTATATGTACAACACATGCATGCACACTTCTGCAGCCACTACAAGTACACACACACTTCTGCAGCCCCTACAACAGATGCACCCACACTTCTGCAGCCCCCTACAACACATGCATGCACACTTCTGCAGCCCTTAAAACACATACACATCTGCAGCCCCTACAATATGTACACATCCATTTCTGCAGCCCCTACAATACATGCACATCCATTTCTGCAGCCCCTACAGCACATATACATACACTTCTGTAGCCCCTACAGTGCATACACTTCTGCAGCTCCTATACCGCATATACATACACTTCTGCAGCCCTCTACAACACATACACTTGTGGAGCCACGTACAATACATACACATACACTTCCCAGCCTCCAACCCTCCATTTATAATGTGCACTTCCTATTCAAAGTCACCAATAACTCTAGCACACTATCCATCAACAATTTCACAGCCACTTGCACAACCCACCCATCCAGCACCCAAGTTGCCCTCTGCTTAGAAGTGCTATAATATTCCTCAAAAAACTTACAGAAAATCCCATCCATCCTTTGAATTCCACTCATCAGAACCAATTTTGAAACAAACCCTGGGCCACACTTACTCTCTTGTCTATTAATAAATACAGGAAGCTTTTGTTACAACTAGGTCAGGTTGACAATTGCCTCAAACTGCAATATCCGATCATATTATTTGTTCCTGTGTGTTGGGTCAAATGGAAAAATAAGCAATCCACTTGCACCATTTTTCTCACATTATAATTATTTTCTAGGTGCCATACCTGGTCCAAGAAATGGTGGGGGAACCCTCCTAATCTATAAAACAATTAAACATCCAACCAGAAACATTAGGATGTGGCTTGCATTTAATGTTATTAACACCTGTTTCCTATTTGGCTTCTGTTTCCATTTCAAATGAACAGCACGGACTCAACAAAACAAGGATCTGATAACATCTGAGTAAGACTCACTTGTATCAATTTATTACACAACTTCATGTTTTTGTTTGCAATGAGACTGTTGCTATTTCATTACCTTAATATAAATAGAAAATATGGCTTTCTGATGTATGACAACTATTTCACTATTGATAGGGTTATAGTTAGTTACTAGGTATGCAAGCTAGGAGGCAAATTAGAAGCCTAACCTTATTTAGTACCTGTCCCAGAGCTCTGTCTGGTTAAATAACTTGCTCAGAGTCGCACTGCAGGCAGTTATTAACAGCTCACTCTCTTGGTCCTCTGCACTACCAGCCATTTCAATGTTATATTCAGAGGTCATAGCATTGCACATGAACTTCAGAAATAAATTGACTACTGTCAGGAGTGACAACAGTATTCAAAGTATTGCTTGCACTGCAGACTATTAGGTAGCCATTAACTACCTATGCCCATATTCCTGGGCTTCCTCATATACTTCCTAATCAGTAACACACATTACATAAAATAAAATATTCATACATCATTTCACTAGTAGGTTTTTCCAGCTCAGTGCTGTAGAATCCCAGAGTTCTGTTTTAGTCCCAACTAATTATCACCCGTGCATGCAATTAGAAACTCATTCTAGAGTTTCCAGCAATATCCAAGTTTCTTCTGCTATATTTTTATTTCTTTCCTAATTGCCGCATTTTGCCATTTATTTTATATTCTGGATTCTGACAATGATATTTTATAGGCACTCGATCCAGTGCACCACACATTTAATTTCTGAATGAAATGTTAACAGATTTCCAGTTTTGTCTGTTTGTTAAAAACAAATCAGTGTTGTGTTTTATGAATGCATTTTAATGAAATATTATATTAAAAATGTCCATATATTTTACAGACTGATGGTTCATTTGTAGTTGATGTTTTATACACAAGCTGGCACTCACACACAAAGCAAAATAAAACAACCAATGAAATTAATAGCAGTAAACTTCTGTTGTTCTACATTAAATTACCAGGATCAGTTTATGAACAAATTAGCAATGTACCCAGATGGACTACCATATTTTTTAGTTGTAGCGCATCTTTATAGAATGCTTCTCAGACTAGGATGACTCAAACCATTTGAGTTTAATAGTTACCTTACACTGCAGATTTAATCCAGGCAATTAACTTTCTTAGAAATAACTATGCCACGCACTCGATAAAGATAGCTTTCATAATTAAAAACTAATTAGGGTACACTGAAACAGCAGAGGTCAGCCACTCCTTATTGATAAACTATAGAGCTGTCTGTTTCATTGGAATCCTTGAAGATAAATTAGGCAGTGCTACTGATTTTCTGCAAAAAGATGAAGAGAGTATCAGTAAATGAACACAGAGAACAGCAGATTTTACAGTTATGCTACATCCCCTGTGATGAGCATGAGAATACTTATCACTGTATAATTTATATTAATGCAAACATATTCTGAAACTGCAAGCAATACAGTAAAGAAACTGCAGAACTTTCCAGTACAGGTTTCTTCAAATGGTAAGTCTGGACTCCCATGGGAGGTGCCAATTAATTCCTGGAGATGCACAAGTGACTGCCAGAAATATTTTCAAAACTTTGCCTTTTGCATGTTTTTTTTTTTGTGATTTGAAGGTAGAACACACACATGGGATGACTGGAAAATAATATAATTATTGCATTTCCCTTCAAATCAACGGTAGAAATCTACTAAGTTAATTATTTAGTATTTAGTTATTATTTGAGGGTGGAAGGTTAGAAAGTAAAGAAAAATTAGATAATTGTAGCAATCCACATAAAATGGGGCAAGTGCCTGTGTGTGTGTGTGTGTGTGTGTGTGTGTGTGTGTGTGTGTGTGTGTGTGTGTGTGTGTGTATGGGTCTAGTTCAATAGACCGAAATCCCACTTACCCCACTTTCAAAAGACCAAGATGAAAAACCCCAAACTACAAAAGACTAACCACTCGGAACACTGACAGATCACTATGGGTAAGTAACTGCTTGCCCAACCCTGCAAACATACTAACACTGAAGCAAAGAAAACCCACCCATGTGGGGGGCTTTGCCCCCACACCCCCTTATGTGGGGGGCAGCATCCCCCATGCCTTCCAACTAAATATACCAACTCTGAGATCACATTATGGCAGAGGTAAGTGGCAGGGATCAACATGCTGTCCAGGAAGTTACTTATCCGTAGCGATCTATAATTTGTCGGTGTTCCAAGTGGTCGGTCTTCTGGAGTTTTGGGTTTTTCTTCTCATTCTTTTGAAAGTCGGGTAAGTGGTATTTTGGTCAACTGAAGTACACCAATATATATATATATATATATATATATATATATATATATATATATATATATATATATATATATATATATTGTGTGTGTGTGTTCCCATCATTTCCTTGAATATCCATTTGGTTGATGAGTGCAAGGGATGGTACTTAATACTGAAGTAAAGGATAGCTGAACAGTCAAAAAAGATGAGGGAATGCTTCATCAAGAAAGATGAGTAGGGTTGGGAGGGGTGAGGGCATTTATTCATGTATATCACAGTCAAGGTTAGGGTGAAGGATAGGTTTTGTATGTTTGTGCGCGAGTGTGTGTAATTTAGGGTTAGAAACAGAGTTAGGTAAGGGGATAGATGCAGTGCTGTTAGTGTATGTGTTTGTGTGTCTTGTGCAGTAGCAGCATACAGGAAGATATTTGTTAAGGTAAGGTATAGAGCTAGGGTTGGGGAAGGGGTAGCATTAAGGTTAGGGGTAGCACCCATTACTAAGCTGGTGCAGGAAGGGAGGTGCAAGGCAAAGGATCAAATCATTGGTAAGATTTTGGTCTATCCCAGGATGTGCAGACACAAAACATACACACAAACAAAAAACATATTCACTCAGCTGTCACAAAGTCACACACAACATATACACATAGGGAAAATTTGGAGGAGCTCCAGTTCTTCTGTGCCATCTCTTAGAGATGAAAAAAATAATGGAGGCAATGAGCAAACACTCATGAAGATACGTGTGTGTGTGTGTGTGTGTGTGTGTGTGTGTGTGTGTGTATGTATGTATCAGATTATCGAAGTTCTGAAACTTCGAAATTCATATGGCCTAAACCACATGATCGAAGTTTCAGAACTTCGAACAGTAAAAAATATAAAAACAAAAAAAAGTTAAATTTTTCACTCCCCTGCACCCCCACAGCCCCTGCTAACTACAGTGGATATAAAAAGTGTACACACCCCTGTTAAAATGCAAGGTCTTTGTGATATAAAAAAATGAGACCACAATAAATCATTTCAAAACTTTTCCCACCTTTAATGTGACGTATTACCTGTACAATTCAATTGATAAACAAACAAATTTGTTAGGGGAAAAAATATAAAAAAAAAAAAAAAAAAAAAAAGTACAATAATCTGGTTGCATATACTGCAGTGGTGGTGCTGTGGTAGCATTGTCGCTTCACAATAAGACGCTGTCCGGTTCGATTCTCAGCTAGAGCATCTTCTGCGTGGAGATATGTGTGAATGGGCGTACCTTCGTTGAAGGTTGTGCATCAGGCCTGGCAAGCCAGTACGTAAAAATTAACTGCCAATCATTAGCGGACCAGAGTTCCGCTGTGGCGACCCCTAACCAGGAAAAGCCGAAAGACACAAACAAACAATAATCTGGTTGCATAAGTGTGCACACCCTTAAACTAATACTTTGTTGAAGCACCTTAGATTTAATTACAGCATTCAGTCTTCTTGGGTAGGAGTCTATCAGCATGGCACATCTTGACTTGGCAAAATTTGCCCACTCTTCCTTGCAAAAGTGCTCCAAATCTGTCAGATTGCGAGGGCATCTCTTTTGCACAGCCCTCTTCAGGTCACCCCACAGATCATCTATTGGATTTAGGTCTGGGTTCTGGCTGGGCCATTCCAAAACTTAAATTTTCTTTTGGTGAAATCATTCTTTTGTTGATTTGGCTGTATGCTTGGGGGTCATTGTCGTGTTGAAAGGTGAAATTCCTCTTCATCTTCAACTTTCTAGCAGATGCCTGAAGGTTTTGGGCCAAAAGTGACTGGTATTTGGAACTGTTCATAATTCCCTCCACCTTGACTAAAGCCCCAGTTCCAGCTGAAGAAAACCAACCCCAAAGCATGATAGTGCCACCATTATGCTTCACCGTGGGGATGGTGTTCTTTTGGTGATGCAAAGTGTTGTTTTTATGCCACAAGTACCTTTTGGAATTGTGGCCATAAAATTCAGCCTTGGTCTCATCAGATCATAGCCCATTTTTCCACATGCTTTTGGGAGACTCGATGTATTGTTTTGCAAATTTTAGCCAGGCCTGGATGTAAAGGCTTCTGTCTTGCAACCCTACCCCATAGTCCAGACATATGGAGAATACAGGAGATTGTTGTCACATGTAGTACACAAACAGTACTTGCCAGAAATTCCTTCAGCTCCTTCAGTATTCCTGTAGATCCCTTGGCAGCCTTCCTGACTAGTTTTTGTCTTGTCTTTTCATAGGTTCATAGGTTCATAGGTTCATACTAGGCTATCTGCCCTGGGGCAATTATAAGCCTAGCCCGATTCTGTATGGCTTACACCACCCCTTGATTTGAGTATACTGTGCCCTTTTTAAGGTTTAGTTTACTGTGCCTCTGTCTAATAGTGACACGGGAGTAATCCCTGGGACAAACCTACGATCCCCCATCCACCTATCGAGATTCTTCTTGAAGAGATTCAGTGAGGTGCTCTGCCTCACATGAACTGGAATTCTATTCCAGAGTAAAGGGAGCCTCTGGGTTATGAACCTGTCCCTCCAGCAAGTTCTATTTATTTCTGTGCTGAGGTTCAAGTCCCTCGAGCATGTGGCTCTAAGGGATTTAGATTTACTGAGGTGGAGCATGTCCATTAATTCTGGATTTCATCAGTTTTGGAGTAACTTGCAGTTCTTTGCAACGTTACTGTTGTCCCATATATTCTCCACTTTTTGATGACTGTCTTCATTGTCTTCCATGGTATATCCAATGCTGTGGAAATTTTTTTGTACCTTTCTCCTGACTGGTACCTTTCAACATTGAGATTCTTTAGATGCTTTGTAAGCTTCTACAAACCATGGCTTTTGCTGTAGCAGGCAACTGAGTAAATGTCAGGAAAATCCTACTAGGACAGCTGAACTTTATATGGGGTTTATCAGAGAGAGTCTCTTTAATTGATGGCAGGTATGTACCCAAGAAGACTGAATGCTGTAATTAAATCAGAAGGTGCTTCAACGAAGTATTAGTTTAAGGGTGTGCACACTTATGCAACCAACTTATTGTGCATTTTTTTATTTTTTATATTTTTCCCCTAACAGATTTGTTTGTTTTTCAATTGAATTGCACAGGTTATAGGTCACATTAAAGGTGGGAAAAGTTTTGAAATGATTTATTGTGGTCTCATTTTTTATATCACAAAAACCTGGCATTTTAACAGGGGCGTGTACACTTTTTATATCCACTGTAAATATACCAACTAAGAGATCGCACTACATTGTGGGGAAGGGTAAATTTCCTATTCTGCACTCTGTCGTGATCTCCATTCAAAAGTTTCAAAACATTGATCATATGGTCCCAACCATATGACTTTCAAACTTTTGAAACTGATACTCTGATAGAGACCCACATATAAATAAATAAATATATATATATATATATATATATATATATATATATATATATATATATATATATATATATATACACACATATACATACATTTTGAGGTGTGAGTGGTTAGAGACTGCAATAAAAAGAGATAAGTCTAACACGTCTAGCAATACATAAAGTTATCATGTGAAGTACATCATTATTTCTTATATGGAGAAACTTAGCATCATTCATGTTTGCAACGGTTTCAATATCTCTTCATTAAGTTGAGTTACACTCATTTTAACAAAGTATGAGATTGAATTTCTAATACAAACTTTTTAACTGTTACTATGAATGTTTCACTTCGGGTAAGAAGCAATCACCTGTACTAATGTTTTACTAAAAGGGGTTTGGTAAAGGTATCTTCTACCTCAGCATGCTGTAGCACAACCACTGCAAAGCTTCACTCTTCCAGAATGTTCCAATACATGATAGAGATACAAATGCTCTCTACTTCATGCAGTACAGCACCGAAGTGAGACTTACGCAATATGACACACGAGGTTATAGGTCATGCTGGCATAACTGCCTTTGGATGAAATTATGCTATTGTATTTACTAAGGGAAAGTAGAAATGGGCAAAATAAATGGGTGAAATGGAAACAGTTAAAAGTAAACAGAATTATTTTATTTATTTATGTATTGCATTTGTTAATTGGGAAAGTCCACTGGGCCTAGGTGAGCCCATTTTCAGTGGAGGCCCGGGGAGAAAAGCTCTACAAAGATTTAATAGTATTTACAAAAATAAACAGAAGAGTGCATACAGTCACAAAGCTTGGGACAATGGACAGTATATATACAATCACAATGCACAACGTGCAGTTATACAAGTCATATCACATCGTGAGTTAGGTTACATGAACTGACATTATGTACATGAGTAACACACAACATAGAGTGTTTTCAGTCATAATGCTAGGAGTAGTACAAGTACCATGCCAGATATTTTCATACATAATACATATTTGCATAGGACTATTCAGCAATACATATAATAGGAGTGTACTAATAGAGTGTTGATGTGTGATTCTGAATAATGGAGTTTGTAGGCATGAACAGTGAATTTTATGAACACAGAGAGGGTATATGAAGTCAGTTATGGTAAGTGAGAGATGGAAAGTACAGGTATAAAATGGAATAAGATAGGTTTGATCACTGAGTGTTGTAGTGACACAGGTGCAATGCCAGAGAGAGGAGAGGTGTTGCCTGAGATAAATCTTGAAGAGAGCAGGATTGTTGTTGGTTCTGATAGAAGGTGGGAGGGAGTTCCATAGTTTTGAGACAGTGAAAGAGTAGAGCATCTGACCAGCTGAGTGTTTTGGCTTATCTACTTTCAGCATTTTGTTTTCAGATCTAAGAGGTGTGCTTGGGTGATACATGGTCAGCAAGGATGAAAGAGAAGGGCAGGCTGAAGGATTATATATGAGTTTATGTGCAGTAGTTAGTTGTAGATAAGTGAGATGGTGTGGAAGTTCAAGTCAGTTTAACTGATGTAGGGATAAGCAGTGATGGGATGAGAATTTAGCATTTGTTACAAATTCAGCAACCTTACTGTAGCATGAATCTAGTTTGGTTTTCAGGGAGGACTGGATGTTGGTAATGATAGGGGCACCATATAAGAGAGAAGGTAGCAGGAAGGATGAGGCTAGGGCCTTTTTCGCAGTGAAATTAAGGAACATGTTGTGTCTGTAGAGAATTCCTAGCTTCTGGTGTGTTTTCCTGATATTGCTGTGGATATGTAGGTCAAATGTTAGATTGTCATCTATGATGACACCTAGCAGTTTGGTACTTTGAACCACTTCAATGATAGTGTTGTTTTGGGAATGGACAGAGAGTTCATTCTTATTAATGGGGTGTTTGTTCGGGGGTGAATATAAGAAGTTTAGTTTTATTGGGGTTTAGAGCAAGGTGATTATTGGACATCCAAGTTTCAGTTGATGTAAAGGCATTTTGAGTTAGAAGTTTTAGATCAGATGTAGATTTGGCAGTACAGATGATTGTGGAATCATCTGCATATTGGATGACAGTGCCGTGAGTAAGGGTGGTATGGAAGTTGTTTATGAATATGCTGAATAGTAGGGGGCCTAATATGAATCCTTGTGGTACACCTGTAGTATTGTTTAGGAATGGTGAGAATGAATGCTGACATGTGACGGATTGTTGCCTACTGGAGAGATTGTTGGAGAACCAATTTAAGGTTGGAGTTGAGATAGCCAAGTTGGAGAGTTTGGTTAAAAGAAGGGGGTGGGAAACAGTGTTGATAGCCTTTGAGAGGTCAAGGAAGAGAGGAGACAAAGTAATCAGCATCATGAGCCCTATTTACTGTATCCATGACGGATGACAAAGTCAGCTGACATACCAAGCCCTCCTTCATGTCTTAGGTGGTTACAGAATAGGCCCTGAATCAGGCTATGAAAGATATGATATGACACGAGAAATACTCCCACGTTCTGCATCACTGAACAGCTGTGTCTGAAGAAAAATGGTATCACCTATTAAAGATGGTAGTAAGGGTAGACAGTTAGCATGGCGGGTGTCACCCTTGTTCCATCTACCTGTGTTATTGCTTTGAGAACTTGCTTTCTTTCAGGTAGGGAATGCTGTCCTAACATTTACACTTTTTCAATATTGTTATTACTTGATGCAGGGGGTTGTGTTATTACCTTATAGCTGCAGGGCTGGCTGTAAACATAGTGTTTTAGTGTAGGGATTGTTAAATATGTTTGTGTTAAATATCTCTCTCCATCATTTATGATTGTCTCGATTGATTCTTTACTACTGTTCTTGGCAGTGAACCTGAAATGTCTAGTACTTTATCTTTGAAATGGTCTGTACTAAATTGCTCTCCTCAGTTATCATTCATGCTTCTCATCTCTGTTTTATCACTTTTCTCAACTCCCCCATGCCTTCCTGTTAATGATGTCAGTATGGCCATATAAGACTTCGATGACTGCCTCTCTTCCACTGTGTACTTGTATATTTCCAGATGTCTGCATTCCTTTATTTTATACATTCTTAAGCAAATATTTTTCATGTTTTTTTCAGCTTATTGTCCACCTTCATATTATGAGCACCAAAAATGTATATAGTACACTATATAAGTGCTTATCATTGCTATAATGAAATGGAAGACATAGCATCTCTAGAATATACATGTTGAGCTGTACACGTGCTGGACTTTATCATAGCTCTTTTCCGTTGTACTGCAGGATACAACTTTGGAGTAGTTATACGGAGATCAAAGCATTTTCTCTCCTGTCTTCTGTAAGGAGTACATTTTTCCCCAAATTTCATCTCCACAAAGTGCATGTTACTGTACTTTCTCTATTAAGTCCTGTTTGCTGTGAATTGGTTGCCAGTTCTAAAAGTACCGGGTCTCACCACAGACAGGATATATCTAAAAGTAGTTATTTCATAACTACTTTTCAAAGCCTATCTTTATCATTAAATAGGCCAATCTTACTTTCCAGTCTCAAATGTGACACTCGACTCAAACATCCTAAACAGAAAAAAATGAATCTTGAGGCATTCCAATGGTGACTGATACTTCTTCAGACAGTATTCACCTAACTGCCGCCATCTTTCTCACTCCGCTAACCAGAATCCTATTCACATCTACAGGTTTGACCCTGCCACTAAGCAGATTCATATAAACGTCAACAGGTTTGACCCTAACACTAAGTCCTTTCATTTCTTCATTATTATCTAGTAAAGCACGGAGTCAACAGTCTTCATGGAGAAGATGGACATTAACTACATCTAATTATACAATTCTTCCTATAAAACGTGCACGCTGATTGGCCAGCCAACCACAACGCAAGCAAATCATTAAATCCTCGAAAAAGGTCCGAAAAAGGTCTTTTTCCGACTTTTTCCAAGAGTAAAATAACTATCGCCATGTTAAAAGAGTTTAACATAGCGTTTAAAAAAAGCAAAAAGCATTCGCTTAGCTTTTAACTTTGTTGCGCTTATAACTCCTTTTAACTAGTTAGTGTATTATTAGTAGACAATGGCGAATCCCTCGCGATCTCCGCATATTGCTATATTAAATGGGTTTAACATAACAGTTTATATTAAACAAAGTAACGGAGTGCAAGCTATGCTTATTTGTGTCTGTCTTGTAAGCTGTTTCCATTTAACATAAATATACAGTAAAGCGAACAGGAGATCTTTGGCAAGCCCGCTGCTTTTGCCCACAGCTGCCCGTTTGCCCACAACTCTGATGTACTCAATAGGCATGCTCGCCACATACCAGAGTACAGTGAAGGTTAGCATGAGCAGGTATTCATTTTTTAAGGGCATGTCAGATTATAATAAATAACTTCATTTTTTGGTGTTATCCTCTTATTAACCATAATAATGTCCCTGGTTAACCAGGGTAACCACCGGACCAAAACCATGGTTATTTTACTTACCCCCTTGGACAGGCGGGTTTAATAGCCATTCAAAGGAGTATTATATTTCTGTTGACTAAATTAATTGGGTTGTCTGTCAGGGACAGAAAGAGAAGTAATGTGTAGAAAAGTTTCATGTCATCATGAAGTGTGTTGTAATCATTCACAGGGAACAAAAGTGATACATATACAGAGATAAAGACAAAATCTGTATAATTAAAATGGTTTATCTTTTTCCAACTGCACAAGGGAATAAAGGTTTATTTTTATCACACCAGAGTGCTGGTTTATTGTTTTTATGTGAAATATGTTTCCTTTATGCAAGTGGAATTAGATACTAGTCTGTGTGATACTTTTGCTTGATTTTATAATATATTAGATGCAGGAGTTGGGATAACCATAAAAACACTTTCTGGGGATTGGATGATGTTAATAGAAGGCTTCCTGTAGTTCACCTAACCCATTAAAGTAAGATTCATTCTACCTTTATCATGATAGACCATTTTCAAAACTGATTCTGCTGCTAACCATTGCTCTGACACTCTCCACCCAGGCCCCACCAACACATAGCTTGTGTGTGATTATTTCTGTGTGGGTGTGACTGCATCCATGTAAATAAATACACATGCACAGCAGCTTTTCAGTGTAGAGTTGCCAGTACTGTTGGAGAAAACCAGAATCACAATTATATGCAGGCATGTACCACTGAAATGTACTAATATCAGCAGGAACTAAGAGGGGCACATAGCACAGCATAACTGTGTATGTCTGTTTTATAATTCATGGAATTTGATGTCCAAGTGAATTACAAATGAGCATTAGTGTGCAGGAGTGGACAGTGAGTATAAATAAACACTATTCAGAAACACTGAATTGGTTAAAGTAGCAATGGTAGCAATTAATTGTATGGCAGCACACAAGTTTAAGTTGTAAGGTATTTTACAAGTTGTGTAGTTGCAGTCATACAGTCCAGAGATTTTCTTGATACAGTCTTGGCCAAGATTCCCTCCCAATAAAGTTGTATACCATGACTCTTATCATGGCGGGTACTTCTGTGATTAAATCAAAAAATGTTAGAACACTTAAATTTAGTATGGACACCCTTACCTCAATGTTTCAGGTGGTATTGCAGGACATTCAACACAAAACTGTGTGCAGTAGCCAGAAGCAGACAGTAACAGTGGCAGAGGAAAACTTGTTTCAAAATGAGTCTGAGGTGAGCTTGCTTAGGAGAACTGTAGCAGCTCATTCTAAGTATATCCAAGACATACAAACTTTCTCAGTCAAATTGGAAAAAAGGATGGATGATATTGAAAACTGTGCCAAGAAGAACACTCTAAGATTGATAGGTTTGCCTGAAGGAATAGAAGGAGAAGAGCCAACCAGATTCATAACCTCTGAACTGGAGAAGCTGACTGGAGCAAGCGGCTGGTTGGTAATAGAGTGGGCTCACATGATTACACTGCAGGTGAGAAATCCAAATATAGCCTATCAATTGATTACAAAATATATGGATTATAATAGTCGAAAAAAGATATTGCAGTGGCATAGAGAAGTTGGTGTATACTTGATAATCAATGACTGCAAGATGATGGTAATGTTAGCTTTATATCTTAAAATAAAAGCTTTTATGTAATAGTAAGCTTCTAATATGGAAATCAGTAAGTTTATCCTCCACTATTCTCTAATGGAAAATTAGCTAGAAATATATGGGTCTACTTAAAAATATCTAAACGGCATAATATCAACACTCAAATGAGCAACAGTCAAAATATCTAAACTGCAAAATATCAACAAAAATCAAAGTTATACTGGGAAGGGCATATGCACATTCCCCACTGTTACCTTGCAGTTGTTATATATAATTAGCAGGAAGTATGGTGGTGCATGGGGCCTTGCCCCCTGTAAAAACTTTGAAAAAATGTGAGAAAATCTAACCATATAAAAAAACATTGAAAAATCTGAGAATACTGAATCACATTTTGTCAATGTTTTTGTAGGAAGAAATGCTCTCCTCTACACCTCTCACACCCCCTGCTAATTATATTTACCAACTCTGAGGTTGTACACCAGTGGTGAATGTTCATAAACCCTTCCCCAGTATAGCTCTGATTTTGTCGATATTTTTGTTTAGATATTTTGCAGTTTAGATATTTTGACTGTTCATCATTTGACTGCCAGTATTATACTGTAAAGATCATTTGACGTTCACCCTCATATAAATGTGTGTATCTGTATTTTATATATCTATATATATATATATATATATATATATATATATATATATATATTGAGAGAGAGAGAGATAATTTTTATTCTACCTTATAAAGATGGAATCTTTTATAAAATAGATGCATCAGTAAGATGGGAATGCAAAAAAAATAATAGTCTATTGGCAACATAATTTTTTTGACTATAACAATCATGAATTATTAAATTACTTAATAAATATTTTGAAACCTTTATGGTTAGATAATACCAGTGTAACAAGATCATGTGTTGGAAAATTTATGAAAATGCTTAAAATGCATGTATTTCAAAATGATTCCAATTTTGTATAACTTAATCCCTACTGTGTGGCTAAAGCAAGTTATTCTGGAATTGTTTTCACTTTCCTTTCCCTATAATACTTCTGCAGTCATGCAAACAATTCAAATATTTGTTCTTGTGTGCCATATTTGGTTCATTCATTTAACATTCCATATCCTCAGTTATTTTTACACAGCTTATCAAAGAAAGGATGTTACGTCTTTTCCTTTTAATACAGTGTTTTCCTTTTAAAGCAATCCTCCATCCATCTCATATTCCTTCTATATAGCTTGCATTTCCTGATAAACATGCTCTATCTAAATTACTACCAATTTCTACATGTGAATGTTGTTTTATCTCTAAAACAATCCTCTTTTCTGGCTTCTAATTCTTCTCTTCACTATCCTCATTACCTCACCATGTTCTCTTTTTATGCTGCCCACTACAAAGACAGTCATTTAATAATCTCATGTTACTGTGTTCTCTCCATAGTCCATCCATGCTATGCATGGTAATATAGTTCAATCTATGCTAATCAAAACCTTCAGAAATTTTCCAGTGATATTTTGTTTAGGATGCAGCATTAGTGGTCTATGATTTGAATAAACCTCTTGTGTTCATGTTTTATATTTTACAACAAATATGCTCATTGAATGATAACAGCTTTGAGTTCTCTTTTTTATTTGTGTAGCTCTTTCTCCTCTAGCTACTGAGACATTTCAATATTGTTTGTCAGACTCCTTGTATCCATATCATCCCTTTTTAAATGTGCATTAATATCCCCTCAACACATGGGGTTTGAAAGCAACACATGATGTTATACTTTTGTAAACAATGCCCCTATGTTCTTGATTGTAAAGGGGTATACATGTTTATCAACCTAATATATCTGTTTCATTTCCACTGACTGCAATCGAAGTCCACACAGTTCAACCATAAACACATGTAAAATCATTTTGTTTACCTGATATCATAATTAAAAGGCATGTATACTCCAATTCTCCAAAAGACCAAATAATTGCACATTGGAACTCTTTCTCTAGCATTCCAAAATCATACATTTTGTAAACCTATGTCAGTTTCATCTTGTTCCATTCAAAAATGCATTTCTTTTATCAGAAACATATATATATATATATATATATATATATATATATATATATATATTCAGAAATATGGCGATTGGTGGTAGTATTAATAGGCCGAAAACGGTAAGCAGTTTCTTTAAATCATCTTTGTGTATATGAATGAAAGAAGGGAAAATATATATTTGCCAGAAATGACCACACACGTAGTGTACTGTATAAGGGGAGTATTTATATCTTGAGGCTTTTTTTTTAAATTTTTTTTTTCAAAACTCAAGCCAAGCGCGCCTTAAAAAAAGTCTTACTGTCGTATACCAGTACCTTATAAAAGCGATACTCCCTTGGTATACGTAACAATAATGTACGTCATAACGTAGTCAGTGATGCTTGTTTAGATTCTCCGCCTCTTTTTAAAAAGTAATTTGCGTTTATTCTCATAGGTTCATACTAGGCTATCTGCCCTAGGGCATTTATAAGCCTAGCCAGAGTGTGTGTGGCTTTCACCACCCCTTAGGATGAGAATACTATACCCATTAGTTTGCTGTGCCTCTGTCCAGCAGTGATACAGAGATGATTCCCGGGGTAAACCTACGATCTCCCATCCACTCGTCAAGATTTCTCTTGAACAGAGTCAGTGAGGGGCTCTGCCTCACATGGACTGGGATTCTGTTCCATAGTGTAGGGAGTCTCTGGGTGATGAATCTGTCCCTCCAGCACGTCCTATTTATATCCGTGTTGAGGTTTAAGTGTCTTGCTCTCGTGGCTCTGGTGGATTTGGATTTTTTGAGGTGGGGCATGTCCATTAATTCCGGGTTGGACATGGCCTTGTATGTCAGGCACAGATCACCTCTGAGCAGACGGTATGCGACTGAATAGAGCTGGAGTTTCTTCAGTCGGGCATCGTATGACATATGTTTGAGCCCCTTTATCCTTTTGGCGAGGAACTTTTGGGGTCTTTCCAACTGCTGCAGGTGTCGGGTAAGCTACATTCCGAATGGGGCGTTGTACTCAATCATTGGTCTGATAAGTGAAGAGTACAGGGTACAATGACCTCTCCTGATCTGGATGTGAATCCCTTCATGATCAGGTGGGCAATGTAGAAGGTCTTCCTAACCACTTTGGCAATGTGAGTGTCAAAAGAGAGGGTACTGTCAACTTGGGTCCCCAGGTCCCTGATAACTTCTTCCGTGTTTAATGGATTACCACCTATGTGGTAATTAGGGGTTACCTTGTTTTTCCCAAAGGGTATGACTATACATTTTTTGGCATTTAGCTTAAGGCCATGGCTCTGGCACCAGTTATCCATTTCTATGAGACCTTTCTGGAGGATGTCTGTGTCTGATGGAGTGTCAATTATGGTGCCCAGTTTGCAGTCATCTGCAAATTTTGTCAGCCACAATCCCCTATGTTTGCCTGCACTTCAGAAAAATAAATGCCGAACAAGAGGGGCCCAGGACTGAGCCCTGTGGGACACCGCTCGTGACCGGCTTAGAGTCTGACATGGCACCAGCAACTCTAACCCTATGTGTTCTGTCCTTGAGCCAGTTTGCAACCCATCTTGTGACATATGGGTTTACATCTAAGCTGGTGAGCTTTTCTATGATGCCCGAGTGGGGTATTGTGTCGAATGCTTTTGCTAGGTCAAGGTAGGCTGTGTGAACTGCCTTACCCTCATCAATGGCCTTAGTGACTGTTTCAAAAGTCGACCAAGTTCAAGAGGCAGGATCTGCCCTTGACAAAGCCAAATTGGGTAGGATCCAGTGTCTGTAGGTCCCCAATGTCTTTATTTATGAGTTCCATTATGATCCTCTCCATAGCTTTGCAGACAAGGCTCGTCAAGCTTATGGGGCGGTAATTTCCAGGGTCCGTAGAAGCACCGCCTTTGTGGAGTGGGACCACAGTTGCCGTCGCCATTCTTTGGGTGCGTATCCTGTAGTAAGGCTAAGATTAAACAGCAGCCTTATGTGTGGGTTTAGTTCCTCATTGAGTTCGTGTAGCACACAGCCGGGGACACCGTCCGGTCCCATTGATGCTGTGTTTTTGCTTTAGAGAGAGCAGCTCTCACCTGGGCATCTGAGATGTTTGTGAGGCTAGACTCTGGTGGGATAGATATTTCTCCTTTGGGGGAGGGAGGAGAAATTTGCACTGAACCTGTCTGCCAGTATGTTGGCAATGTCTGTGGGTTCAGTGATTTTTTATCATTTTGGACTAATTCTGAGCATATCTGGGAGTTTCCACCCAGGTTTCTAACATAGCTAAAGAAGGCTTTGTGATTGTCTTTTGTGTCATTAGCGATTTTTTCTCAAAGTTGGCCTTGGATGATTTTATGAGTGATCGTAGTTTTTGCTAGTATTGATCAGAGATGCCTTCCCATTTAGGGATTTTGGTCTGTCATGTAGTAGCTTTCTCCTCTTGTTGTAGAGTTTGTTTATGGCTGGAGTCCACCAGACCGGTGCCTGCCTTTGGTGGAAAAGGTCTTGATTTTATTAGGGATTGCTTGATCCATACATTCCTGGAGGTGCTCGTAGAAGGCATTTGTAAGGGTTTCAGCAGCGTGGGTTGTGGTTTCCACTGGCTCGGGGCCTTGAAGGATACCACTCCAGTCTTAAGAAGTGTGAAGTTTGCTTTTGAGAAGTTCTTCACTGTGGTCTTTTGCTGGGGTGGGGCGGGATGTGGATCTCCAGTGAGATTAATTTATGGTCTGATCTCACCAATGAGGGATATACTTCGGTGTGGAGCATTTTGTCCCCATGTTTGTGATGATCAGGTCTAGTATATTTTCTCCTCTTGTGGGAATGGTGACTAGTTGTTCCATAGCATTTGAGTTTATGAACTCAAGGAACCTTTGGGCTAGGGTGTTGGGGCTTGAGTAATGTTCCCAGTCTATGTTTGGGTAGTTGAAGTCACCCAATATGATGGTGTTTGGAGAGACATTTATACTCTCCAGTGTCTTCAGGAAGGCTGTGTGGGTTTCCTGAGTTTGAGAAGGTGGTCTGTAGCATGTTACAAACTGTAGGGCAGTTTTACCTATGGTTAATTGCACCTGGATGGTCTCCGATGCTTCGTGCGTTGCCACTAACCTGGAGGTGTGGGTATCCTTTATGAATATGGATACTCCCCGTCCTTTTGTAGTTCGGTCTGGATTTTGGCGCCGGAACGCATGATATGAGGTATAACCTGATAGTACTGGGGTGCTCTCAGGAGCCTTGAACCAGGTTTCAGTCACAGCACAAACATCGATGTTCTCCATACTGAGGAGGGCTTCGAGGGCGTGCATCTTGAGGTTTAGACTTCTGGCATTGAGCAGTATTACCCTAAGTTTTTCTCCATTTTTGTTTTCTAGGGCGGTAGGTTTATCATTTGAGCCTTGCCTAAAAAAGGCACTATGGGGGTGGCAAGAGCCTTTGCCAATATCCGGAAGCCCAGGGGTGACAAGTGCAAGCCGTCCCTTGCAAAGCAGCGTGGCTTGTCAAGCATGTCATCCCAGGCAGACAGACATTGGATCCCCTTAGAATGACACCAGTAATTAAGCCAATTATTAAAGCTGATCATTTTGTCTCTGTATTGTGGCATCATTCTTGGTGAGGGTAGGATACTGCTCAGGGTCAGGGTCATACCGGCCTGGGCTACATAATCTGAGAGCTCCTCTATGTCTCTTTTCATGTAGTCCAGGGAGGTACGTCTCAGGTCGTTCACACCGGCATGGACAATGACTGAGTCATACTTGTACTTGCTGTGGAGTGACCTGAGTGCTTGTGTTATGTGGCGGATTCTAGCGCCTGACAGGCAGCTAACTGTGATCTTTTCCTTGTTCAGTCTGGTGAGTGGGACATCAGTGTGTCTGACTATGGAGTCACCTATAACAAGTGTGTCTGGCATTGTGTTTGGCCTTAAGGGCTGTGACTGTTTAGCACACTGACTTTGAGAACTATGTGTTGCATGTCTTATGTCTTGAGGTGGCAGTTGCTTGGGTGTCTGCTTTGGAGGCCTCTGTAGTTTTGGTAGATTTTTGATCAGTGCCTCCGAGTATGTCTTTGTGTGTTTATGTGTTTGTTTTGCAGTTGTGATAGTTCTATGTGAAACTGGGTTTGTGGTGTGCGTGGTTTCCTTCTCCTCCTGTCTGGTCTTGCCAGTCCTGAGTTGAGAGAGCTCAGCCTCCAGTTTGGCTATATAGTTGCATCTCTCACATGTATTTGTGTTTTGTGGGAGAAGGAGTGGGTTGTCTGTGTACATGAGGCAATTGTAACATTGCCTCAAAATGCCCAGATTCACCAGCTGAACAGGAGAGGACGCTAGCAACTGACCCTTCGACATGCTAGAAAAGTGAAAAAGTTTGCTGTGTAACTGAGTCAGAAGGGACCTATAGGGAAATGGGTACTCAAGGGGATTCTAGGCTAATGTAGTACTTTGTTTAGTATACAAGTACTTTACCTATATAAAAATGCTTTAGGAGCAAGTGCTGAGCTATTGAGATAGAGAATAGACTGTTTAGATTGCAAGTAGAGAAGTTCTAAGGGAAAAATTGAAGAGCAGACTTTACGGAGCCAGAAATAGTTTAACCTTGTTTAACCGGCGCTGCCCGATGGTGCTCTATGGGAACTCCGCGCTAAAGCGGGCTTTATAGCAGGGGGTTGAAAAGACCTAGGAATTGACCCAAAATGGCCAATAGACTACAAGTTTCTGGCTGGAACCACTGCTCTAGGGACAAATAGGCTGCTCAGTGCTCCCCACTCCCACTGGTGAACAAAGAAGCTTCCCTTTATCCAATTAAGGATATGGAATAGCACAGGAACCAAGCCAAAGCCCAGAGATCAGCAAACTCTGAAGACTGGACTATTCTAGTTCAGTAAGGTGGGAAAACAAGATTTTATTTTATTTTATTTTTTTTTTACAGAAAACAGAGGAAAAACAGACAGTAAATGCTATAAATGCTTTTAAACGGCTAGCACACTTGAGTGTGTTAGCCTACAGGTAAAATTAAGCAACAAATAACTTTTTTAAAAGTGCAAAACAGTTAATCAACACAAAAACAGTTTAAATAGAATGCAGAGCTGTATAAACAGGCGAAAATGCAGTCGCTAGCAGTAAATAATCAAAAAGCCAGAAAAAAATACTTAAATCAGGAAAAAGTCACTCTTTTGCTCTCTGCTGCTTGTAGAACTCTGCAGGACACCACTTGGAGCTGTGCTGAGTTGAATACAAGCTAAAAGCGCTAAAGCGGGCTTTATTACAGGGGCTGAAAAGAGCTAGGAATTGACCCAAAATGGCCAATAGACTACAAGTTTCTGGCTGGAACCACTCCTCTAGGGACAAACAGGCCGCTCAGTGATCCCCACTCCCACTGGTGAACAAAGACGCTTCCTTTTATCCAAGTAAGGATATGGAATAGCACAGGAACCAAGACAAAGCCCAGAGGTCAGCAAACTCTGAAGACTGGACTATTCTAGTTCAGTAAGGCGGGAAAACAAGATTTTTTTTTTTGTTTTTTCTTTTTGCAGAAAACAGAAGAAAAACAGACAGTAAATGCTATAAATGCTTTTAAATGGCTAGCGCACTTGAGTGTGTTAGCCTACAAGTAAAATTAAGCAACAAATAACTTTTTTAAAAGTGCAAAACAGTTAATCAACATAAAAACAGTTTAAATAGAATGCAGAGCTGTATAAACAGGCGAAAAAGCAGTCGCTAAGCAGTAAATAATCAAAAAGCCAGAAAAAATACTTAAATCAGGAAAAAGTCACTCTTTTGCTCTCTGCTGCTTGTAGAACTCTGCAGTACACCACGAGGAGCTGTGCTGAGTTGAATACAAGCGAAAAAGTGCGCTAAAGCGGGCTTTATTACAGGGGGCTGAAAAGAGCTAGGAATTGACCCAAAATGGCCAATAGACTACAAGTTTCTGGCTGGAAACCACTCCTCTAGGGACAAATAGACCGCTCAGTGCTCCCCACTCCCACTGGTGAACAAAGACGCTTCCTTTTATCCAAATAAGGATATGGAATAGCACAGGAACCAAGACAAAGCCCAGAGATCAGCAAACTCTGAAGACTGGACTATTCTAGTTCAGTAAGGCGGGAAAACAAGATTTTTTTTTCTTTCTTTTTTTGCAGAAAACAGAGGAAAAACAGACAATAAATGCTTTTAAGCGGCTAGCGCACTTGAGTGTGTTAGCCTACAGGTAAAATTAAGCAAAAACTAACTTTTTAAAAGTGCAAAACAGTTAACCAACACAAAAACAGTTTAAATAGAATGCAGAGCTGTATAAACAGGCTAAAATGCAGTCGCTAAGCAGTAAATAATCAAAAAAACAGAAAAAAAATACTTAAATCAGTTATAGCAAATACAGTTATAACAAATGCTCTGAAATATACTGTATATTTCCAAAATGTTTGAGAAGGACAGTCAGAACACAAGAAGGTTCAGGCGAAAGAGAAAAAAAAAAGTTTTGTTTTACTTTTTGAAAGGGAAAAAGGAGGAACAGAAGGCCTAATCAAATGTTCTCTCTGTATTAAGCAGAATGAGCTAATGACACTAGACTGGGAGGTGTGTCACAGTAGGGGCGGCCAACTGCAAAGCCACCAAGTATAAGAGCAAGACACCAACAGGGAGGAGGGTGGGACAAAATAGCCTACAAGACAGCAAGCACTACAGAGACAAATGAAAGTTTTTAAACAGATAAGGATTTGTGAAGATACTGAATAGACAAAGTGCTTTATATATATTAAATTGTAAAACAGTAATCTGTAAAAATAATCAAAAAATCAAGATGATACTTATATTTTGTAGCTCAGCTGCAGTCACAACTTCTCTAGTCTGCACTGTGTGCAAAAGACAGAAACTTTTTTTTTTTTTACAAGAACACAAAAGAACCAGCCCCCACTAGCCAAGAGATAATTACACAGAGGAGATGTTTCAGTTTACACAATAGCCTACCAGACAGCAAGCACTAGAGACAAATGAAAGTTTTTAAACAGATAAGGATTTGTGAAGATACTGAATAGACAAAGTGCTTTATATATATTAAATTGTAAAACAGTAATCTGTAAAATAATCAAAAAATCAAGATGATACTTATATTTTGTAGCTCAGCTGCAGTCACAACTTCTCTAGTCTGCACTGTGTGCAAAAGACAGAAACTTTTTTTTTTTTTTTTACAAGAACACAAAAGAACCAGCCCCCACTAGCCAAGAGATAATTACACAGAGGAGATGTTTCAGTTTACACAATAGCCTACCAGACAGCAAGCACTAGAGACAAATGAAAGTTTTTAAACAGATAAGGATTTGTGAAGATACTGAATAGACAAAGTGCTTTATATATATTAAATTGTAAAAACAGTAATCTGTAAAAATAATCAAAAAAATCAAGATGATACTTATATTTTGTAGCTCAACTGCAGTCACAACTTCTCTAGTCTGCACTGTGTGCAAAAGACAGATACTTTTTTTTTTTTTTTTTTTTTTACAAGAACACAAAAGAACCAGCCCCCACTACAAGGTTTATATTTCTACAATATAGGGTGTAAAAATTCCTTTTTGCCTTAGTTGGGCTGTGGGCATAACCTCTCTGTTCTTAACCGATTTTTAGAGACGTCCCTGCCCTATTAACTGTTATTTTCAGGGACGTCCCTGACTGTGATTCAGATTATAGGTCTGGCCTTTGTTATCCCTCTTAAAATGGTGATTATAGGAAAAAAGGTTGTGATATGCACTTAATAAATAATGATAATAATTAGAATTATAGATTTTTTTTAGTTTGCAACATTTATAGTCACATTTTCTTATTCTGTTGATGGCTCAATTTAATGCAGCTAATATTTTAAGTGTCTCTCAATCTCTTAGCACAAGAAATCTGGGCTAACACAATGGGGGACAAAGGCCCACAAATAGGAACATTTTTTAAATATTGCTCTTACAAACTTAGAAAATTTTTAGAGTAACAGATTTTACATTAGTATGAATTTTCTGAAATATATTAAGTCTGAATCTCAAATGTCTGTTATTTTCTGACTTTTGCATTCAAAGATTTGGCAATCATTTGCCCAAAAAAAAAAAAAAAAAAAATCACAATTTTATGAATAACAACCTAAAAATATAAGGCAAAAATTTGGACATTCTGCAAAAATATGTACAGTTGAGAAGTCTGCCTCTGGTTGTCCCTGATTTATTTTTGGATTTTTCCCTGATTTAGTTGAGAGGTTGCTTAGTTTATGACTACAGTAGTTTCCTATATTAATGTATAGTTGCATTACAGAGCGGTCATATTCCCTCAACCTCTTTTCTCAAAAATTGGGGAAAAAGCACTAAAAGAAGGGATGTATTACCAGTATTAATTGACAAAATTATTAGAATGAGTATCTTTATTAATATGCAGTTTGTAGTGAATTCTGGAACTGTAATTCATGGAATCGGGAAGAAAAAATTATCAATTTCAACAATTGGCTAAGCTTCTGGTGTCATTCAAAGGGGATCCAGTGTCCGTCAGCCTGGGACGACATGCTCGACAAGCCACATTGCTTTGCAAGAAACTGCTTGCACCTGTCACCCTTAGGCTTTCGAATACTGGCCAAGACTCTTGCTGCCCCCATAGTGCCTTTTTTAGGCAAGGCTCAAAAGTCAAACCCACCTCTGTAAACAGCACAATTAACAAAAAACTGAGGGTTATGCTACTCAACGCCAGGAGTTTAAATCTCAAAATGCATGCGCTCGAAGCACTCCTCACTATGGAGAACATCGGCATCTGTGCAGTAACTGAAACCTGGTTCAAGGCTCCAAAGAGCACCCCAGCACTACCGGGCTACAACTCATACCACACATTTCGGCCACAGAACACGGACCGAAGCACAAAAGGAGGGGGTGTATCCATATTCATCAAGGATACCTACATCTCCAGGTTAGTGGCGCAGCATGATACCTCTGAGATCATCAATGTGCAACTAACATCGGGCAAATCTGCAGTGCAAATTGTGGCCTGCTACAGATCACCTTCCATAACCCAGAACCACCACTCCACCTTTCTGGAGACACTAGAAAACATGAAGGTCCTACCGAACACCCTGATATTGTGCATTTTCAATTACCCTACCATTCACTGGGAAAACTACTCGAGTACAAATTCCCAGGCCCAGCGCTTCCTGGAATTCATCAACTCAAATGCCCTGGATCAGCTGGTAAACCCCCCTACCAGAGGTGAAAACATATTGGACCTAGTCATCACCAAAATGGGTGACAGGTGTTCCACACCAGAGGTCAACCTGTCACTGGTTAGATCAGACCATAAACTAATCACTCTGGATGTCCACACCCCACCACCAGCCCCAACTAAGGAAACCACAGTAAAAAACTTTTCTAAGGCAAACTTCACCTTACTTAAGACAGAGGTGGTAAGTTTCACAGCCCCCACGCTAAAGGATAACGCTGCCCAAGATGCAGAAACCTTTACAGATGCACTCTGTGAGCACCTATAAGGATGCATGGATCGTGCCATCCCAAGCAAAATCAAGACTCACTCCTCTAAGAGAAGGAAACCAGTTTGGATGGACCCCTGCAATAAAGGAGGAAACTAATTCAGAAAAAAAGCAAATCCCAATAAGGAAAGACATCCCTGTTCAGTATCAGTAAAAAACTAAGGTCCCTCATGAAATCATCCAAGACTAACTTCGAGAGAAAAATAGCCAAGGATTCAAAAGATAACCACAAAGCCTTCTTTAGCTATGTTAAGAATCTAAGTGGCAACTTGCAGATATGCACTGAACTAGTGCAAAATAGCACAAAATATACTGAACCTACTGATCTTGCCAACATCCTGGCAGATAGATTCAGTGCAAACTTCACCCCCTCTCACCTCCAAAAGGGCCCACAATAGTACCGGAAAAGTGTAGTGTCCCATAAATCACAGACGCACAGGTGAAAACAGCCCTTTCAATAGCCAAAAACAGAGTATCAATGGGACCAGATGGTGTCCCAGGCTGCGTCTTGCACGAACTACAGAATGAACTAACCCCCCACTTAAACACGCTGTTCAGCCTCAGCCTCTCCACAGGTTACATGCCCATAGAATGGTGCACAGCAACGGTTATTCCTCTCCACAAAGGAGAAGCCACAACTGACCCTGGTAACTATTGTCCCATAAGCCTGACTAGCCTGGTCTGCAAGGCTATGGAGCGCATCATCATGGAACTCATTAACAAAGACATTGGGAACCTCCAAACACTTGACCCGACCCAGTTCAGCTTTAAGGGCAGATCATGCCTACTAAACCTGGATGACTACTTTGAGAGTCACCAAGGCCGTGGGAGGGAAAGGTGGTTTACACGCCTACTTTGACCTCGCCAAGGCTTTCACACCATTCCCCACTCGGTATTACAGAAAAACACACCAGCCTGAACATAAGCCCCTACGTCATGAGATGGGTTGCCAACTGGCTTACAGACAAAACTCACATGGTAAGAATAGCGAGCTCCAGGTCCAACTCTAAACCAGTCACAAGTGGTGTCCCGCAGGGCTCGGTCCTGGGACCCCTACTGTTCGGCATATACTTCTCAGAAGTACAGGCAAACACAGGAGGACTATGGCTAACCAAGTTCGCCGATGACTGCAAACTGGGAGCCATAACTGACTCTCCAGCTGACACGGACATCCTCCAAAAGGGCCTTACTGAGACGGACACTTGGTGTCAAAGTCATGGCCTCAAGCTAAATGCCAAAAAATGCATAGTCATCCCGTTTGGGAAAAACAAAACACCCACAAATTATCACATAGGTGGCAGCCCCCTTAATACAGAAGAGGTAATAAGAGATCTGGGGACCCAGGTAGATAGTAATCTCTCTTTTGACAATCATTTTGCCAAAGTAGTTAGGAAATCCTTCTTTGTGGCCCATCTAATTACTAAATGGTTCGCATCTAGAAAAAGAGGTTAAAGTGCCTTTCTACTCGTCACTCATTAGACCCATCATAGAGTACAATGCCCCATTTGGGATGTACCTCACAAGACACTTCCAACAGCTGGAAAGACCACAAAAGTACCTCACCAAGAGGATTACTGGCCTCAAACATATGTCCTATGCAGCCCGACTGAAAAAACTCCGGCTGTACTCAGTGGCATGTTGCTTACTTAGAGGTGATCTCTGCCTGACTTACAAAGCCATGTCCAACTCAGAATTGATGGACATACTCCACCTAAAGAAATCCAAGTCACTGCGAGCCGCGCACTCTACTGAGATGAACCTCGCCACAGCAATAAATAGAACATGCTGGAGGGGATAGATTCTTGTCACAGAGACTCCCCCATGCTTTGGAACAAAATTCCAAATTACATCAGGCAGACCCCCTCACTAACACTCTTCAAAAGAAACCTTGACGAGTGGATGGGTAACAGAAAATACACCCCTGGGATAACTTCATTGGCTCTGCTTGACAGAGGATCAGTTAATTAATCAATGGGGCGGCGAAAGCCAACACACTCTGGCTAGGCTTATAAATGCCCTCGGGCAGATAGCGTAGTACCTACCTATATATATATATATATATATATATATATATATATATATATATATATATATACACCTCTAGTATGTATTGCTCTATCTATAGATATATAGACAGCTGTATCTATGCATTATCTTGGACCAAAATGGTAGCACTAAGCACAAAACCACAATGCTCTTCTTACATGCAGAAATAGAATGCATGTTATTTTCCCCCATAAATGGAAGACTTTCCTTTTAGTATTCTGGCTTAGTATTATTCCTCAGGTTATGTTAATTACACAAATGTTGTCTAAAGTTTTTTCATTCACATAAGATGAAGTCCAGTTATAAAGTAAATAAATGTATTTATTAAAAAAAAAATGAGAAAACTAAAGTAACTGAAGTCATCCAGAGAACCTTTTTCAGGTACTTCTCTCACTATGCAATGGAAGACATCGAGCTCTAATAATCATATATATGAATAACATAATATTGCTAAAAAAATCAACAAAGATTGATTAAGTGCAATTAACAGCCAAGACAATTTATAAATTGCAACATATTATAAAAGAGAAAGCACTGTACAATTCCAGTAGAAAAGGGAGTGAACAAAAAAGTGACAAAATTCAGGAAAGATAATCTACGTTAGTACTGCATTTTGGGTAATGAAGTTTTAAGCACTTATATACATCTCATATAGCCTATGATTGCCCAACACTCCAATAGCTCACTCTCTTCATAAGTACCTTGATGAGTAACTTCATGAAAGTCAAAAGTGCTTCAGTTTCCTGGTACGAGGAAATTAAATTTTGCCATGTGTATTTTTACATTTAAAACCAAACCCAATACCAAGTACACAGTTGGTATTTATAAGCTATTATTTAAAATGTGATCTCTCCAGCATAGTTGTATGCATTAATAAAGTACATTTATTGCTTTTGTCCATCAATATCTTATGAACTTCATTATCTTTTTATTTTTACATTGAAATAGCACCTAGAATTGTCTAATATGAAGTCAAGCCTAAGCATTCAGTAATGTTCTTCCTGTGTTTACATCTTCCAGTATGATTTTTAAAATTCTACACGGAGCCGGTTCTCTTCATCCGGTTAGTAAAAACTAATCTAATTTGTACATATTAAACATTTATGCATTCTAAAAAGTAAACAGGTCACTTATGTCATAGTATGGTTCATAAGTCTTTCACATAATTTAGATTTGTAAAGTAATGCTGACAAATCAACCTGTTAATGATGATGAGTATTTAGTTAGTCCCAGATGCAAAATAAGATTTGTCCAATAAAAGATATGTCTGTAATGTGTTTAGTTTTCTAATAACCATCAATAATTAGTTACTCAACAAATATGAACAGTGGTTGATATTAATTCAAACATATTCCTAACGATGTTAATCAGGTAATATTGTTCAAGGAGAACACATTTGTTCCATGTATAGACAGCTAGAAATTATTATCTTACATTTGTACATGGATTGTACAACTCTATTATCTTTTGATATATGGTAATCAGGCATGAGCAAGCTTGCGTCTTAACAGTGTCCTCAGAAATTCTGCTAATGGATGAAATTTCTGTTATTAAGAAAAATGAAACCATTGGTATAAAAGATTTTCTCAGAATCCATAATCTACCTTGGAATATAACCAAATAGATATGTGTGGATAACAAACATTCAGGATGGATCAGGAAATCCTGATGTAATTGTGAACATGCACTTACTTCAAGTAGAGCCTGACCTACTGGGCAATACCATAGTGTTAAGGTGTCTATGCTTCCCTCTCAATGACATGTACAAAACACTACACATTTATGAAGAGGACTCTACAATTACTAAGCAAACCACTGTTTATTCTAAACAGTATGAAATGATTCAGAAAAAGTACACAAATAGCTGTATAATAACTGCTACTGAAACAATGTTACATTTCATAAATTATGATACATTTCTCCTTGGGTTTGGTCCATTGAAATGACACCTAAGATGTGTACAAGTAACAAAGGCTCATGGCACTTCGTCTAGTGTCGTATCTAGCAGGTAGGGTAGCAAAGGATGTTTTTCAATTTAGTGAAATGTAAGCAAACAAATAGTGGCCTCTTAAATAAAATAGCCAGATCAATAGCAGCTGCATGAGCTGTTGCATAAAAAAGAGGACATCCCCATCTATTCTAGAACTGTCAAGCTATACAAGTTTGAACAAAACTTATTTATCACCTATTAAATGTAAGAAAATTGTATAGGCATGTGATGTGTTTATACTAGTCCAAATCATTCAGTGGAGGGCGAGTCAAGAAACTACACTGAAACTATCAATGATGAAAGCATCTATGCAGATTAAAAAAATAAAACAAGTTTCTAGATGAAGTGCTTTACACCAAAAATTATTTATGGATGTTCAGGTGTCCTAGTGTCTGTGCTGCTTAAGTAAACTGTTTGATTTTGACTTTCTTTCTTACATATCTAGATTTGTTTTACAAAAAATATCTCTAATTCTGAATAAACTTTATATGCTTAAGTACTGGAAGTTTTCACTTTCTAATAGTTACAATGCTATCATACAAAAGTCATTCACCAGAATGCAGACCTTGCAAGAGCAGAAACAATGCATCTAAGTTCATCAAACTATTCCATTGTCACTGAATGTAGAGAGAGTAAGAAACCAATCTTTGGTTTTTATAACTACATGTTAAAATATACAAAGATTTGGTCACTTCTACTACATCTGTAAAATTGGAATGGGTATTAATACTTTGCCTGGACTTTTTTCTTAGAAGTTAGAAAAAATGGGTATTTTAAATGAAAGGTCATATCTCTAGGCTCTTCACAGAGCATGTTTTGTACTGTAAAATAATTACAAAGATAAGAGACAATAGATGGCATTCCAGATTGATGTTAGTCAATAGAAAAGACAAATGAGAAATGCAGTGTTTTGTAAGAAAAAAAAATAAGGACATAAACAAACAAGGTCAGAAACAATGATTACAGGGATAGAGAATTAAATTTTAACATACTATAAATAGACTCAGTGGTACAGGGGTGGCGTTGTTACCTCACAGCAAGAGGTTCTCCCGTTCGATTCTCGGCTTGGCTTGGGAGTACCTTCTGTGTGGAGTCTGCATGTCCTCCCCGCAGTTGGGTAGCGTTCGAAAGACATGCGTGCATAAATGGGCGTGCCTTCGTTGAAGGTTGGGCGTTGAGCTGGCACCTCGGCGTTTCGTAAAAATCTACTGCCAATCATTAGCAGACCGGAGTTCCACTGTGGTGACCCCTTACCGGAAAAAAGCCAAAAGACAAACAACAACAACAACATAAACATACTATAAATAGAATGACTGTTTCATATAAATATGCACAAGTTGTTATTGATCATCTACTTAAACTAGTTCGGATACTGTTGTTATATAACACGTCATGGAATCAAGAGCAAAAAGTATAATATTTGTATGGAAATGCTTTTAAGTTAAAGTCCCTACTGAACACTTTGCTTCAGCTAGGTGCAAAACCTAAACCCTGAAAACTGAAATGTGTAATGAAAAACATCAAGCAAATATAATGTTGATTAACTGACTGGAGAAGAACTTGACAAGTGCCTCAGCAAATATGTTGACAGGTTGGGTTTTGTAATAGTAACCACCGGTTAAGAAAAATACATGCTCATGCTTGCTTTTACAGATAAATTTCAAATTATCACAACTTAAAGTTCAAGAATAAATACACAAAAATACTGAGAAGAATAGATTGGGTCAAGGTCATATAACTCCTTCTTAAATAAGATAATTCAGTCAAATCTTAACTTTTGCTAAGATACCTACCTTAGCTCACAATTCAGCATAAAAACAGACAGTATATTTCTATCAGCAGAAAACAAGAAGGTTTTTACTATGCATTTTTATGAACTCTGGATGTTTATTTTCCTTCCATAAAAACAAAACTCAAGAATCATTTCACAGTGCAATGTCACATACAAATAAACATTATTCACCTTTTACTCAGGAAATGGGGAATGGTATCTTACCTTTTCATCATCTTTTGTGAAAGGGGCACCTCCAGGGTCTTTATTTATAGCCTGAGCAACACCTATAATTTCTCCATCACTGTTTCGTATGGGCATGCATAGCAATGATTTTGTCTTGTAGCCAGTCAGTTTATCAATTTCATCACTAAATCGACGATCCTGTAAAAAAAGGTCAGTGAATTGTTACTTTGTTTAGTCACTATTGTTTTCTGCTGCTGAGCTAATAACTCAAAAGTTACTGAACCATTCTTCAAATTCTTAAGTTCAAAAGGGGATTAACCCTGACAGAACTAGGCTAAATATATATGGAGGCAGATCTTTACATATGTAAGTGTATATATTTTTTACTTTTCCATGCATATATCTGCCTCTTCTAAAATACAAATTATAGCTGAAGCTTCAATGTAAAACATGCAATATATATGGACAAAGACCAAATCAACACCTAAATTACAGATTTTTGTGAAGTTTATATGTTGAGTGTTACAATAAGCTTTGTATGAAACAATGTGTAATAACATATAAGCATTTGTCATACCCTTAATGCATTTGATTTTAGGTTAAATCAATACCTTAAATCATATAAAAAAGTCAGTGGTGCAAGGGAAATCCTTCAATTTAACTATGCATGTGTTGTAGTGTAGAAGTCACTAAATACATGGTGTTAGCACTGCTACTGAAAAGTTACTTTATGCATTAGCTTTATGTAATCATAATCCTGCCGGTGGGATGTTACTCTTAGTCTCAGATTCCTATTTGTATGGATTTGTTTCTCAGAACAGAACATTAATGTTTCTATAGCTGTTATTCTCTTATTTATCAAGCAGATGAGTATGTGTTGTCTGTTCTATGCCTGGTTACATGTACTTTCTGTATGTGTTTTTACTGTATTCCAGGAACATTGCTAAAAAAATTATTATTTTTTTTTAAGGTTGAATTAGTCCTGATGCAAGATTGTCAAAAATATAATAATGCTTATAATATCAAGCAAACAAAAGGCTGACTTTTTCATTATATAACAAATAAACACAGATGAACAACAAAACAAGTGGCACTGTAATTAAAATAAAATAATTAATGATTACTGTCATCAATAAGAGTATTGAGTGTAGTATAATTCTAGGTACAAGGGGGACAAAAATGCAAATATAACTCACAGCTTTACTTCACTTAACCTAGGATACAGAAAGGCTCCCTACGATGTAAAAGCTTAAATTCAGAAGATGTTCACATTGTGTTAAGCCCTTCTGATTCTGAGATTGCACTACCACTGAGGTTTTTCCCTCATGGATTCTTAGAATGCAGTGTGGTCCTGAAGCCCAGGGGAGTGGCTAATGCTAATAAGCCATGTGGTTTCCCCAGGAAGTGTTCATGGGTTAAGAGAATCACTCAGTCAAGTAAAATTTTACACTAGGAGAAAAACCACAATAAAAATGCAGCAGATGGCCATTCACACCTGTGATGCTGTGGGGCGGGTTGTCAGAGTGTGTGCATGTGTGTGTGTGTGTGTGTGTGTGTGTGTGTGTGTGTGTGTGTGTGTGTGTGTGTGTATGTGAGTGGACTTTAATAAATGGCTCAGTTTCTAGTGTCATTCTAAGGGACTGCAATGTTTATCAGCATGGAAAGACATGGCTAACAGACCACGGTATTTTGCCAGGGATGGTCTGCACTTCCTCCCTCTAAGTTTTCCAATATTAACTAAAACATTGTCCTCCCTCATAGTGCCTTTTTTAGGCAATGCCAAACTGAAAGTACTTCCAACATAGCAAATCAAAACCAAGAAAAAGTAAAGATATTGCTGCTCAATACTAGTAGTCAAACAAAAAACACAGTTAGACCATCTACTACACAGACTGGGACTAAAGGTGGAGGTGTCTCAATTTACATCAGAAATAAATATAACAATGCACTTGTGATTTTCCATGCTTAAATCACCATAGGCAAAATCCAATACCACTTGCTAGCAAACTATAGGTCCCCCTCTGTGGCCCAGAAAACCATACCATCTAATTAAACTTATTGGAAACTCTCACCATCCAACCCAATACCATGTTCATGTGCTACTTTAATTACCCCACTATTAACTGGGCATAATGTATGACATCACATATACAGGCACAGAGATTATTGGATTTTGTAAACACAAATTCCATGGAACAGATTGTCAATACACCAATCAGGGGTACAAACATATTGGCTCTGGCTCACATTAATATGGGAGAGTGCTGCGCACTCCCTAGTGTAATGTCTTGTCTGGTAAGGTCAGACCACAGAATAGTCTCCTTTAAAGTAAAAATAAAACCAGAAACCCCATCTAACCCTGGAATATTCAGAAACTGCTCTAAGGCTAATGTTCTGCTATTAAGGGATAACCTGGCAAATTTTCAAGCCCCCATAATCCCTAAAAGTACTGCTGCCTATGCAGAGCTGTTCACAGAAACCCTATACAAGCATGCTAATAGCTGCATAGAGGCAGCTGTACCTGCCAGGAAGAAGTACAGAATTAAATAAAAAATCAAGCCACTCTGGTAACTTACAACATCAATACGCTGTATAACAGAATGCAGAAAATCATGGCAAAAATTAGGAGGTGCAACACCTAGCAGGATTAAAGCACTCTCATCACACTAAACAAACAACTCAGAGGACAACTAAACAACTCAGAGGACAACTAAGGTCTAACAAAGAGAAATGTGAGGTAAGTGTGCCCTCCCAATCCAAGGACAACAATAAGGCAGTCTTTAGCTATGTCTGCAACCTCAAAGGCAATGCACAATTGTGTGCAGAGCTCATTGTAAATGGAACCACTTATACTAAGCCAGAAGATATAGCAAAACTATTGCCCAACAAATTTAGCCCTCTTTCCCCCTCAATTTTCCCTCAGGAAACACCAAATATAACTCCCCTGCCTAATACTGGGAAACAGGTACTTAATGCTCTCTGTAAGGCCAAAATACTGTATCAGTGGGCTTTGTCATTATCCCAGGATGCCTTCTAAATTGCATGAAACATGACCTATCAGGCCCTCTGGAATTGCTTTTAATCTCTAGCTTCCAAACAGGCTTCAAGCCTCATAAGTGCAGAACAGCAACAGTTGTCCCACTGCACAAAGGTGGGTCATCTATAGACCACAGAAACTACACACCCATAAGTCTCACTAGTCTCATATGCAAAGCCATGGAAATAATTATCATGGAAAAGATTAATAATGACATAGGAAACCTCCATACACTGGACCTAACACAATTTTGTTTCATCAAAGGCAGGTCATGCCTACTCAACCTGGTGGACTTCTATGAGAAGGTCACCAAAGCAATGGATGAAGGCAAAATGGTTCACACTTGACCTTGCCATGCATTTGATACAATACCTCACTCAGGCATTGTTGACAAATTCAAGAGGTTAGGTACAAACCTTTATGTCATCCAGTAGACAGTCAGCTGGCTCACAGATAGGACCTAGGAAGTTAGAATTGGGGAGTCCACCTTTAAGAAAAGGACAGTCACAAGCAGTGTCACTTAGGGATCAGTGCTGGAGCCACTCCTTTTTGACATTCATTTCTTTGAAGTCAAGGCCAATGTCAATGGCCTTTAGCTTACTAAAGTTGTAGAGGATTGCAAATTAGGAACTGTCATCGAATCCACTACTGACACAAATGTTCTCTAGGAAGGGCTGACACAGATGAACAATTGGTGTCAGAGCCATGGACTAAAACTAAATGCCAAGAAATGCATAATAGTATCCTTCAGGAAGTAATCCACCCCTGATAACTATCATATTGACAACACACACCTAAGAGATGACCCAACTTGGGGACACACACAGACAGTAATCATTCTACGTTGTGCAACTTAGAAACAAAGATATGGCATTGAGGTCATTGTTCCACTGTATTTGGAATTCATCCGACCTATCACTGAGTACAATGCCCCCTTTGGTATGTACCTAACCAGGCATATACAACAACTTGAACAACCACAGAGGTTCCTCACTAAAAGAATACGTAACATGTCCTGTGCAGACTGCTTCAAGGCCTTATCCCTGTATTCTGTCTCCTACAGGCTATTGAGGGAAGATCTATGCCTGACATACAAGGCATTGTCAGACCCCACTGTAATGGACATCCTACATATCCACAAAACAAACAGCACCAGGATTACTCATTCTAAAGACTTAAACCTTGCCTGGTATATAAATAGCACCTGCTGGAGAGACAGGTATGTATACCAGACACTACCCCTTCTTTGGAACAGGATCCCAATCCATGTGAAGCAGAGTTCCTCCCCAACACAATTCAAGTGTAACTTGAGCACTTGGATGGGGAGCAAAAACGTCATCCCTGGTTTTGGCACCTATGACTCTAATGGACACAGGCAGCCTATAAACAGTTCATCTCCCAGTCTCCTGCTTGTAAATGTTTCATCTCCCAAGTCCCTGCTTACAAGTATCATGGGTAACAAAACTTGTCAGAGATTTGGGATGCATAGCCAGGCTTAAAAAGGCCCTTGTGGTCATTAGCATAATAAACATCTATGAACGTATGTGAATGCATGCCTGCAAAGGCATGGATGAGGCTGAATAAATGTGTGTGTGAGTTTGTATTCCAAATGTTAGTGAAGGGAGGGAGGGCAACACAATCTGTAGTGCCAAAGAAAACACCTCTCCTTTTGACCTGATTCTCTCCCTCCCTTCTCTGCCTATCTAGTGACCTCACTCAAAACCCCCCTCCCCTTAACCTTTCAACCTTAGTTAACTTAATGCACATCCCAAAGGCAAATTAGTTTGCAAAACAAACTTCATTTATTACTGGGCTATCACCACCCCACCAATAAACAGCTGGACAACCCTTATGACTTTGCGACCAGCTTTGTTATAATATGACAGACACATAATTATCAACTAGCTTTATTAACAACAAGTAAAACATATCCAATATGGGCAGCATAACAGACTGTTCACCTTCCTCTTAAACATTTTATTAATAATTTGGATCATACCTATCATTGTATGGTGTAGTGGTGCAGCAGCATTGTCGCCTCACAGCAAGAGGTTCTCTGGTTCAATTCTCAGCTGGAGTGCCTTCTGTGTGGAGTCAGCATGTCCTCCCTGCATTCGTGTGGGTTTTCTGTGTGTGCTCCAGTTTCCTCTCACATTACAGAGACATGCATCTGGAGTGTTTCTCCCCAGGCATCCAATGAAAAATCAGAACTTTCCTGGTAGACAAATGTTAAATAAATAAATACATTTCAATAACACATCTTTACAGAAACTAGGCAACATTTTAGACTGTTTACCACTAACTTATTAGGAGCATCCCACTGCTCAGTAACCACAATTTAACTCACAGGCAGTGTAATAGTACTCATCTGAACCAATGAGGGTGCCACTTGTAACACAAGGGGGTCCTACCCCTTGACCAACTACTAGGGACTCTACTTCCACCCACCAGACTGTTCCACAGCCTGCTCCCCCCAAAGAAAGACCTAACAACCATCTCCCAAATAACTCCTGCAAAAACAATGACAGCTGCACATTGAACATGTTTAAAACAACATCATTAAGATGTACACCATCACCACCATGGAACCTGGCCAGATCCCTATTTAGAAAATTCAGTGCTTCATTACAAAAATACTTGGTGCACCTCTCACTCTAGCCACCCTTTGGATAAGGACCCTCCTAGACACCTCCATAATCTTAAACTTACCAGTACCCCTCCAGACCTACCTGGGAATTATGGCCAACCAAACAACCTTAGCACCAGGAGTCTCTTCACAAAAACTGACAAATCTCTTAACAAACAGATAAACATTCTCCTTTTAAGGTATATGTCCAAGGTCATTACCGCCCAAATATATCACTATACCAACTGGGTCACCAGATTGCTGTCTTACCTCTTCCAGTGCAAGTTAGAATTGATACTGCTGCATACCTCAACAACCATGCCAGTGGACTTGGCAATGTTCTGGATTCAAGCCCAAATTCACACTACAAGATCACATCTCTACTCTTCTAGATGCCCAGTAAATAAAAGTGTGACCCAACGTGACTAACAGTTTCCTGCTTGCAAAAGAAACACAAACAATTTTTAATATCAACAAATGCTCCTCATTCCTCCTTTATTCAATGAATGGAACTCAAAAATGCCCTAGATTATCACCTCCCTACTGTTTTAATTATCACCACAGACTAACCTTCCTCAGCTGAATCAGATGCCCTTCCTATTCAAAAAGAATGTATGGCATAATTATCTGCTGAAACCCCTTGTACTCTCAATGTCATCATCCCCCAAGACTGAAACATCCTAGCATCCATGCATTTCCCCTTCAAATCCCCAAAAAACTAAACCCTCTGGATGCTTACTGTGATGCCCCTCCACTGGCCCAGTAATCAAGGATCCTCAATCCTCACCCCTGGCATCAGTGAGGGACGTACACATTGGGAAGATGACATGTGCAGACACAATAAAGTACTATTTCCTTTAAGAGAACACAGAGATCACAGTCAGTCTTGGGGCTGGTTTCTCCCTCTTTCTTCAGATCCCCAATAAGACTCCCCACTGGCCCAACTATAGAGTTAAGATATCAGCCAAAGGGTCAAGCCAAGACCTCCAGCACCTTCTCTGTCCAACCAGTGCTTTGTGTCCCTGGCCAAGTAGTTGACGCAAACACACACATAGACACACACACACACACACACACACACACACACACACACACACACACACACACACACACACTTTGAGATTTGATTTACTTACAAACACACACATATACCTGGGGAAGGCTGGCACAGATTTACTAGCTATGCCCCCTTCTTCCCAGACTATAAGGTAGTTTTCACTGCCACTAACCCCTACTTATCAGCTACTTAAGGCCCTTACAAAGGGTGGCCAATCCTACTGTGTAATGTTACTATTATCCAAATAGTAAGTGTGACCAAGAGCAAGGCTATTGAAGTGGCCTGTACAGTGTCACCAAATACATATGCAAGTACGCTAAGAGCTTATATAGCTCTAAACAAGCCAGCCACAATTAAAAGGATTAAATATATTTAATAGTAAATAATAAAAGAACAGGACAATACTCAAACAACACAGTAACTACAAAGTTCAGAATCACAGGAAATATTTTAAAATAACATTGCAGGACAGTCTCAAATAAATACAGAAAACTTCTAAACTAATCTGTATTATATTCCTATCTATATCTAAAAGAAATTACTTTCCCCTAAAAATTACTTACAGAAAACACGTAGGCAGAAGTGCTGATGAGTGGATGTTTCTAGGTCCAAAGCAACATACAAAACGCCAGTCTCTCTCTCTTAGACAGCTCTTAAATCAATATCACATTTTACTGCTGGGTTATTCTGGATGACATCACTTTTTGTCACCTGCCTTCAGTTCCCTGGCAAACCAGACACTAACAGCTCTGTGTTAAAATACTTATCTCTCAGATGTGCAGCTGCTAGGAAATCACAGAGCAATAAAAACACCTTACATTTTAAACCTATTAATTATTTCTGTTCCAAGATAATATAAAGAAACTTCTAGCTCTAGACATCCTGGCTCCTTCAGTGAAAATGAGAGATAAACACAATCTAATACATTTCCACTCATTTTCTTGAAGTTTTGTAAGTTAACTCTGTATGTTCCAGCTTCTATTATTAAAACATACATTTGCACAGTTATATAGTTTATATAAATGTCTGTTCTTTTCTAATAGGGTACACTGTGGATACATCCTTGACGCTCTGTACTATACAAACCCTGTTCAATACAAACTTCTGTACCAGTAGTTTAATATACACATAACATATAGTTCTCTTACATTTGTAAGCCACACATATGAATCATATTGATATTCACAAATGACATAAGATTGTTTATAAAATTCCAGCTAGCTGGACTAGCAGCATTTCGGTTTATCACACTTCTCCCCCACTGAAACTCAAGCTAGTTTTTCAAGTGACCCTTGAGAAATGTTGCTTGACAGGGTTGAGCCTATCTGGGAATACCTTACTCTATTGCCTGTCTTGAAATTCCTGCTTCCTTGGCATTGCTGACCCCAGTACAGTGCTGCACTATACAATCATATGCCTGCAACCCTAGGCTCCACCACAGTAATTTAGGATTTTCCTGTCTGGCTCCCTGTAGCCATAGATCCCCTTCAGACTCTTCCTGCCTTGTACTGCAAATACTCAGCACAAGGGCTACTCTATCATGGTAAGGTTTCATCATGCTAACATGGTACAATTTGTGCCCTTGCCTCCTGCCTAGCAGTTCTACCACATAGTTAACATCACTGACCTTCCTTACCATTTTGTAGGGTCCCTTCCAAGCTGCCTGCAGCTTGTTGCATCTGACAGGAATGAGAACCATTACCCACTGCCCTACAGCATACTCTCTAACTTGAGCATTCCTGTCATACCAAACCTTTTTCTGCTGTTGGACTTCTGCGAGGTTCTCCTGGACCAAGCCCATGAGTTCCCTGAACCTTGTCCTGAGGTTTAGGACATATGCCACAACAGACTCCTTGTGGGATTCACATTCACCCTCCCACTCAAATCAAATCTAGAGGTCCCCTCAGCCTATGCCCATACAGTAACTGAAAGGGTGAAAAACCTGTGGATTCCTGGGGCACCTCTCTGTAAACAAACAGCAGATGGGGCAAATATTTGTCACACTCCCTCCTGAATTAGTCTGCAATTGCATGTATCATGGACTTGAGGATAGAGTTTAACCTCTCAAAAAGACCATTAGTCAGGGATGGTAGGAGTGGTCTTTAGGTGCTTCACCCCAAAGTACTTCCACAGACAAGCCAGCAGGTCTGACATGAAATTGGCACCTGTCAGTCAGTATTTCTTTTGGAAAGCCTACCCTGCTGAAAATCTCTAACAAAGCATTTGCCACCTTTTCTGCTCAGTGCAGGACAGAGCCACTGCCTCATGGTATCTGGTAGCATACTCTACTACCAAAAGGATATACTTTTTTCCTATGAAATTTGGATACTCAAAGGCACCACAGTATTAATAGCTACCTTCTGAAATGGCTCCTCAATCACAGGCAAAAGCATCAAAGGAGCTTTCACCTTGTCTCCTACCTTGCCTACTTTTTGGCACTGCTCACAGGTCCTGCAGTACCCTGTTACATCTCTGGAAATCCCAGGACAATAAAGGTTCTGAATAACACGTCTTTTTGTACGTTTTATGCCCATATGACCTACAAAGGTAATATCATGGGCTATGGCTAGAAGTGCCAGATGGTAAGCTCTGGGCAGAACCAACTGCTGTATTCTCTCACCCTCTAGCCCTCCCTCAAAGGTCAACTCTCTATATAGTAACCCTTTGTCCCAGTACACAGAGTCCCGCTTCTCTTGAGAATCAGGTGCCTCACTAGCTACCTCTCTCAGGCCTTGTAATGTAGGGTCTGAGATCTGAGCCTGTCTCAACTCTTTCTCTTAGTAACTCTTCCCAGCTCCCCTTCCATGGTAAGTCTGGCATCCTCTGACAGCAGTGCCTCACTGACAGCCTGGTACTACTACTACTCATCTCTGCCCTTGCAGTCACTCTGTCCAAGGGAACATCAGTACCTACAAGCAGCTGTGGCTCACCTTCAGTCTCACTGCTACAGGGTAGCTCCCTTCCTGTATTAACCACCTCTCCAGTCCTGGCTGCAAGTGTGTGGCCTTTCTGGTTCTCCCCAGGCTAGCAGACCATATGCTTATCTCCAAGCCTGACTGTGTGTAACTGCATGCACACAGGGTACTGCATTATCAAAATCATTCCCTATCAGGGCATCTGCAGGGATATCCTCAAACACACCTACTTACTGGCTTCCTTTTCCACCCACCCAGTCAAGGTGACCCCTATCCAAAGGTATTTTGAATGGGGTCCCTCCTAAAGCACTGACTGGAGCAGACTGCCCAAAGAAGTAGTGCTCCTCTGTAACCATTGCAGGCTTCACATTCACAACAGTTAGGTCAGAGGATGTCTCTCTCTTAGCCATGGCCTCTTTCCCATTCAGTAAGATAGGATATAACCTCTTGTGGTAGTTTGGTACCCTTGTTGTCTCAAGACAGCCTACTGTTGGCATTTTGTCATTCCCACTTACTGGCTCTCCCACCTTTATCTCTCCATTTTGCCTCCATGGACATCTATATGCTACATGGCCCCACTGGCTGCATTTAAAACACGCTTGGTCCTGGATGTGTAACTGGACTAGTGACTTCTCCTACTACTGGTGGACTCTGTTGGGGCAGTCTGTGTTGCCCACCATGGGTTCTCTTAGACAACGCTGAGTGTCCCTTTTCTGTGCAGTGATGTCCTGCTTGCTAGATATAGGTCTCCCTTCATCCCCAACTCATCTGCAGTATTGCATTGTCTATCAGCTAACCAGAGTCTCATGTCCTCAAGCAAAGTGCTAAGGGCTTGTTATCTCATCAAAAGGTCTGCCAGCCCTTCAAAAGTGGTGACCTGACATCCACTCACTCACCTACGAAAATAAGTGCTTAGTTAAGCAACATATTCATGCACACTTTCATCTGCCTTGCATCTATGCTCACAAAACTATCTCCTATAAGCTTCATTTGTTAACATAAAACATTCTAGCAAACAGTTATTTACAATATTATAATTTAAGCAATCAGTATCAGACAGTTTAGAAATAATTGCAGCTTTACCATGGAGTAAGGGGGTCAGGAACCATACCCATAGCCCTTGGTCAACATTATACTGTTTACATACCCTTTCAAACATATGAATGAAACTATCAAAATTATCTCCCTCTGTAAATTGTGGAAGAAATGTATTGACCTTTGCGGCTCCTGGGGTTCAGCTACTCCCTTTTCCATTACCTCCATGACTCTGATGAAGAGTCAGCATCTCCTTTTTATGTTTTCTCTGTCTCCTTCTCCTAAACCTCCAGCCATCACAGTTTCTCATTTTCCTCAGCCTCAAGATGTCTCAGTTTCTCGACTGCTTCTATTTCCAAATGCTTGGCATCCAGCTCAAGTCTCTTAATTCAGATGGATTTTTAAGTCCTTTGTGGAAAGGTTGAGCTGTCCATTTTCTGAGAGTTGTACATCTACACGGCCAGTCAGATAGTCCTCCTGGTTGCTATTCTGTGATGCAGCTGTGACTAAAGCTGCAATCATGTTTGCTTTAGTCAGGTTGGCGTGCACCAGTCCTTTAGTCTGGCAGACCTCAGACAATCGGATTCTTGTCAGTTTGCCATACTCCTCTGCTGTCATGATTGCCTGGTCTCCCTGACTAATTAGGCTAACAAAAAAATTTAAATAAAACAATTGTGATATGAAACTCTGAATTTTTGCTGCATGGCTGACTGAGAGTACAAACACCTTCAGTGACCAGTGTTTACAGCCTACAGGAATTCAAGATCCACCCCACTACCAGCCAATTAATATGTGATGTGGCTAACTCACCATTGTCAACCAAATAATATGTGATGTGGCTATCCCACCACTGCCACCAATTAATATGTGATGCCCCTGCACCGGTGCAGTAATCAAGGAGCCTCAATCCTCACAACTGGCAACAGTAAGGGACGTACACATTGGGTGGATGACAAGTACACACACAGTAATGTACGATTTCCCTTAAGAGCACACAGAGATCACAGTCAGTATGGGGGCTGGTTTCTCCCTCTTTCTCCAGGTCCCCAATAAGACTCCCCACTGGCACAGCTAGAGTTAAGATCTCGGCCGAGGGTCAAGCTAAGACCTCCACCACCCTCGCTGTCCAACCAGTGCTTCATGTCCCTATTCAAGTAGCTGACACATGCACACTTGGAGATTTGATTTATATACAAACACACACACACATACACCTGGGGAAGGCTGGCACCAGTTTAGTAGCTATGCCCCCTTCTGCCCAGACTATAAGGTAGTTATTACTGCCACCATCCCCTAATTATCAGCTACTTAAGGCCATTACAAAGGGTGGCCAATCCTACTGTGTAATGTTACTATTATCCAAATGGTAAGTGTGACCATGAGCGAGGCTATTGGAGTGGCCTACACAGTGTCAGCAAATACATATGCAAGTACTCCAAGAGCTTAAATATCTCTAAACAAACCAACCACAACTAAAAGGTTTAAATATATTTAATAATAAAAAATAAATAAAAGAACAAGACACTACTCAAACAACACAGTAACTACAGAGTTCAGAATTACAGGAAATGTTTTAAAACAACATTGCAGGACAGTCTCAAACAAATACAGAAAACATCTAAACTAATTTTACTATATTCCTATCTATATCTAAAAGAAATCACTTTTCCCTAATTCTTACTTACAGACAACATGCAGGCAGAAGTACAGATGAGTGGATGCTTCTAGGTCCAAAACAAGATACAAAATGCCAGTCTCTCTCTCTCTTACAGTTCATAAATAAGTATCACATTTTACTGCTGGGTTAGCCTGGATGACATCACTTTTTGTCACCTCCCTTCTGTTGCCAGGCTAATCAGATACTAACATCTCTGTGTTAAAAATACTTATCTCTCAGATGTGTGACTGCTAGGAATTCACAGAGCAATAAAAACACCTTACATTTTAAACCTAGTAATTACTTCTGTTTCAGAACAATAGAAAAAAAACTTCTAGCTCTAGACATCCTGTCTCCTTCAGTGAAACTGAGAGATAAACACAATCTAGAACAGTTTCAACTTATGTTCTTAAAGTTTTGTAAGTTAGCTCTGTATATTCCAGCTTCTACTATTAAAACATACATTTGCAAAGGTATACAGTTTATATACATTTCTGTTCTTTTCCAGTAGGATCCATTGTGGATACATCCTTGACGATCAGTACTGTACAAACCCTGTTCAACACACACTTCTGTACCGGTAGTTTAATATACACATAACATATTGTTATCTACCATTTGTAAGACAAGCATATACATATTCATAAGCATATTAATATTCACAAATGAGATATGATTAGTTACAAAATTCCAGCTAGCTGGGTGGCAACATTTCAGTTTGTCACACTTACCACATGCCTCATGACACTCTCTAGCCCAAGCCACCAGGCATAATAAACACATTTCACTCCTTGGCAACACCTGCTTGCCCACTCCTTCCAGGTCAATTTTTGATAGACATAGTCAAATCAACACCCCACTGAAGACCTCCTGAGATATTTCCACTTAAACTGACCCCACAATTTGCTAACTCAAAATGCTCCAACATACAAGAACGCTACCAAGGTAGTCAACAACACATGATCAAAATTAGAACACATCACCTTGTGCAATCCTACAAACAGTACTGGCAACATATGCTTGCCTAACAGTAAACTCCTACCCACTTTCCTTGGCCAAACCTTCTTCCAATCCTTTAGCAACCTTACTATCTTCTAGTCCTTAGTAAAATCCTGGAAACCTGATGGTTTCATCATGGTACTCCATGCTGAGAGGTGTATCCTAGCTATCCTAATTGCCTTGCCAAACATTAAGTAACCTGACTAATTTCTCATATTTAATAGCAAACTATTTACAGACTGCTTAAAACCATCAAAACCTTATTGTATGCCTTTCTAGTAGCCTTGGACCAGGACTGCTGAACCAGCCAAATTGCCATGTTAAAGCATTATCCCATACCTTCCCAGGCAGAATAGTACAGCTTACCTGAGTTCTGGGTGCCATCTTCTGAAACCTACAAAACTGAATGTGGGACAGACTATCAGCTGAAACATTGCAATGGCCAGGAATATCCTGGGATGAAAAAGAAAACTTAATAGTTAAGCACAACAAAATTCCTGATTAACACTTACACCTATCTAGATTTCACGTCTTCTTAGCAAAGCTTTGAATTACTGCCAAGTTATCTGAATGAAATATCAGATGGATAAGGGAACCACTAGCAATAAACTGTACGGATATATGAAAACAAAGTCACAGGCAAAAATGCAGTAAAACTCCATACAGAGACGCAGCAGACTCACCAATATAAAACTTCAAACCTTTAATAACGAATTGTGAGCGCTTTCACAATAAAATATTGCTTCTTCAGACAACTTGCTGTACATACTGCTAGAATTTATATACAAGCACACATCCAATTCAATCAAGCACTCAAAGTGAACTAATCAACATTTAAAGATATACACCAACTTAACGTAAAAATACATAACATTATAGAAGTACTCTACAATGAAAAACACTGCAAACTGCTCACACATACTAAAATTCTAACAATACTTCATTCCCTATATATAAAAAAACATTAAAAAACACACACACACACATATATATATATATATTTATATATATATATATATATATATATATATATATATATATATATCTATATATAGACACATATTTATCTATATAAAAAAAGACCTATAAACAAACATACCTATTATACATCTAGGCATCATCTATGTTAATTGCCTAGATTTAAGTGCTGGTTTGAGGGATATATAGTCATTGAGTCCATGTCCCTTATGCCCCACTAATTTAAAAATCCACTTTAGTTCTACCCTTTCTGTTTCGTTAAGTAAGTCCCCAAGCCTAATATTTTCAATGACAACCTCCAATACTTGGAGCATAAACCAGTGTTCATCCCCTTCCTGTTTAATATGCTTAGCTATGGTGCTGTACTCACATCCCCTACGGGCACAATAATAGTGGTCCTAATCCTCTCTCTAAGCCATTTGTTTTCCCTATATAAAATACATAACATTTGATGCAATGGGCCAAATAAATCAAATTCCTAATATTACAATTTGCTACTGCATTAATATGAAAAATCATGCCAGTGTCTGGATGTTTAAAAGTTGTACTCTCATCAACGTACACGCAAAAAGAACAATTATGACATGTTCTCGTGCCAGGCAGTCGAACTTCATAATTCAATTCGGGGAGGGGTTAGAATAAAGTCTCCTTTTAACAGACTTCTTATTTTTGTGACAAAAATTAGATCTAAGTCCCACAACACCTGTTCTACCCTCATCCAACTTGTAAAATGTGCCAGTTTTGCATGACGTCTTTTATTCTAGCTGTATCCCTACTGTAAGTCATAGTGAAAGGGAAGCCTTTATTCCTCTGTTCCCTCGCTGGTCTGGACTTTGCCAGAATGGAAAAATATGGCTGTGATGGGCCCATACAGCTTTCCCAAATTATTAGGTGCCTCGACCACCTCACTCCTATGTACAATGAAATGACAACAGTTATATTAAGGGACTGCATCTTGCATATAGCTTTTAAAATATTTGTAAAATATGCTAGACACATGCTTTAAGTACAAACCTTGCTTACTGAACTTTAATGCATTGAACTTTGATTAACCTGAAAAGATGTTTCTCAGCTTACAGGGTCAAATAAGAGGAACTATCACAAGTCTGCAGTCAGCTAAGGGATAACTGTTCTCTTAGAAGAGGAAGTATGCAAATGTACTAAAAGTAAAACTAGACATGATTATATGACAGAAACACAAAAACCAGACATGATACAAGCCTTGTTTACAACTTAGGAAATGATTTGTAATTTTCTATACCTCTTTGACCTTGTTGTTTATACAAGACTATAAAATACACAGTAGCCAGCAATAAATTGGAACTCATCATCCAGATTTGATTGATCCTTGCAGTAGCCTGAACTGAGCATGCAGCTATTTTGCCAGTGTCAGCCTTCTCTTAATGGAACTCATCTTTTGGATTTGATTTGACTGATTTGCTTTGATCAACACAAACTTTTAGCTTAGACTGAGTTCTTAGATGTATCAGTACCTGCAAGTGTGTTGACTAAACAGATAGCTGCACTGTATAGATTAGAGTTCCCCTATCAGTGGGCTTGATAATTCCTTTAATGCTTGTAAGTACAGACATCTTTATTTTTGACTTAATTTGTTGATTGTGGTAATAAACTGTTTAAACTTGTGCCTTGGTGTCTTGTGTCACTTCTTCTCAACTGTATGAAGCACAGAATTAAAATAATGGACCGTAACAAATTGGCGATAAGAATGGGATTCTGAGGTTATACAGAGAAGATGACACAACCACTAATGTTGTTTTATTTAAAGAAAAATTTTAGCAAAAAAGAGTACGAGGCAGACAACCTAGGTAAAATTCCTGCAGGACCCATGACTGGACCATAGGATCAAAGGGATCCTCTTGCTAGAGTATTGAGTAGAGTTTCTCCCCCACCCCCTTTAGAATTTCTGCATGAAGTAAATTCAGATGAGATGGCAAAGGCTCTTGCAGACTTGATTTGTCTTTGGGAAAAAACAAAGAAAAAGATATACAAAAAGAGAATGAAAAAATGCAATAGATAAGAGCCTCAAGCTGCCCACATATACTCCTTTAGACTTAACAGTTTTAAGAGAAGAAAATATGTTAAAGCCGGAGCATGTGCAGCCAAATAAATGTTTTTTGACAGCTTTTACAACATGCAGCTAGTGAGCTCACACAGCAACTTAATAAACTATAGAAAATATAAAAAATATATTTTTACACAGATGTCTTTAAAAAGGCAAGGCAATTTACTAAAGAGAAAAAACACAGTAATTTGTTTATTCAACAGCATAAACAAAGAAAATGCAGAGGGCTAGAAAAACATCCCTCACAGACTACAGTGCATGTATTAATTTGTAGACCAAATTGTGATCCAACAACGTGGGATGGTATTAGCTATACATCATTTGATTATGAGTGTAAAGAGTGTGATTTGCTAGGTATTCTAATAGCTGAGGCTCAACCTGTAATAGTCTTACTTTCAAATGCACAAATGTGCCTGCTTAATGTTCCACCCACACTTAAAGCAGATTATTAATGCAGTAGACCAACATAGGCTGACAGCAGAAAACAATGGGGTAAAGCTACAAATAAAATATCATTTAATAGTTTTGTTAAGCATAGCTATTTTAAAAAAGGGGAACCTTAAAACCCTCAGTAGGACCTATAGTGCAGATCTGCTCTGTTAATGCAGTCAGACATATTAGAGACAATGCAAAAGCTGTTGCAGATGGACAAAAACTGAACTTGCTGAGAGTTTGCTCAATCATTCTCTGCTTACTGATCCAAAAGGACTAAGTAAAGTGACACCACCACTGGCAGAAGCTGTTCTGGACATTGATAGAGACTGTCTTTATCTACTGGATCATACCATGCAATTTTGGACTTGGCTAATATGTTCTTCTCCATTTCTATAGCAGAGGAAACAGAGCACAATTTGCTTTTACCTGGAAAGGGAGACAGGATACTTTCTGAGTACTCCACAAGGATACCTGCATAACCCCACTATACAGGTTAATAAAGTGACTGTATATCATTATGGGAGAAAAAAACGATGTGGACATTGCAATGTAGACTGTAATACAACATCTTCAGAATAGAGGATAGACTGTGAATGAAAGTAAAACACAGCAAAAATCATCAGTAAAATACCCTGGTATGATATAAAAAGAGAGATACCTACAGCAGCATTAAAAAGTGACTGTTCAAAACAATGTAATGTTTTGCGGACTGTGGCAGAAAGAAAATGTTGGCAAGAAAAGACCCCTGGGTTTTGTTCTAAAAGTTTCACTGGAGCAAACAAGTAGATTTCCCAATCCAGGGGTGGCAACGTGATAATACAGATATAGCAAAACAACACTGATAACAGTTAACAACCTGAAGTGGACATTAATTTGCAGACTGTAATTTCTACTAGAGAGCAGATTCCTTCCAAAACTATAGTGACAAGAAACATAGCTACAAGTTTTGTGTGAGAATCCCAGAAAAAATGTGTTTAAAATACTTGGAGACTATTTTGCCTTCAATTGTTTTACATGCCATGGACAATAAATTAACTGCATTTAATGGACTGGGACATTTCATATGCCATGGCCAGCCTATCAGTTAAAAACTAGAACATGTGGTAAGATAAACCAAAACTTATAAAACAATAAAAATTTTGTAGTTATGCCACGCATAAAAATAACTGTCGAGTGACATAAATGTTTATTCGTATTATAAAACTGAAAATTTTAAATTTGTTAGGCACTGCACTAAGAGCAACAAAAGTATGAGTCATTAAAAGTTCCATACATTAAGATAAAATAATTGCATAAAAATTGTTTGTGTCCGGAAGAGAGGGAAATTGCTTGTGGAGAGTGTCTGATAGCAAGTGAAAAAGTGACCGCTCTTCTGGAGTTATGCTTTACAGCATCAAATGGGGAAATGTAAAGGGTGAGGTATACAGTAAGAAAATGTTAGTGTGTGTGTATTTTACTACACTTAATCAGAAATTAACAGCTTTAATGCGTCCTGACTTTCAACAAGCAAAAAAAAAAAGGGACAGATTGTGTTGCAACTATAAAATCAGATGTTATATGATGTGCATCAGACTTTGATAAAAATGATTAAGAAGAAAGGCACCATTGTAAAAAATGCAAATGGAAAAAAAAATAACTGCTTGCATTGCTATATTATTTTCATGTGGTCACCCAAGGCATCAGCCTGATTCAACTTGCTTTTGCATCCATTACTGCTCATTACCATTTGTTCTATTTTGTTTTGTATGTTGTCAGCTGCTCTTATTACAGCATGCTAAACTGTCCATTAGAAATTGCTGATTAAGATCCTAAGACTTATTAAAAGAATGCAGTGTGAGTTGCTCGATGCAAGGGGTGGCTTGTGATGGGCCCACACAGCTTGCTCAAATTATTAGGTGCCTCGACCGCCTCACTCCTGCGTACAATAAAATGACAACAGTTATATTAAGGGACTGCATCTTGCATATAGCTTTTAAAATATTTGTAACATATGCTAGACACATGCTTTAAGTGCAAACCTTGCTTACTGAACTTTAGTGCATTGTACTTCGATTAAACTGAAAAGATGTTTTGTCAGCTTACAGAGTCAAATAAGAGGAACTATCACAAGCCTGCAGTCAGCTAAGAGATAACTGTTCTCTTAGTAGAGGAAGTATGCAAATGTACTAAAAGTACAACTAGACATGATTATATGACAGAAACACTGAAAATAAAAAACAGACATGATACAAGCCTTGTTTACAACTTAGGAAATGATTTGTACTTTTCTATACCTCTTTGACCGTGTTGTTTATACAAAACTATAAAATACACAGTCGCCAGCAATAAATTGGAATTTATCATCCAGATTTGATTGCTCCTTGTACTAGCCTGAACTGAGCATATAGCTATTTTGCCAGTGTCATCCCTCTCTTAACCGAACTAATCTTTTGGATTTGATTTGACTGATTTGCTTTGATCAACACAAACTTTTAGCTTAGACTGAGTTCTTGGATGTATCAGTGCCTGCAAGGGTGTTGACTAAACAGATAGCTGCACTGTATAGATTAGAGTTCCCCTATCAGTGAGCTTGATAATTCCTTTAATGCTTGTAAGTACAGACATCTTTATTTTTGATTTAATTTGTTGATTATGCTAATAAACTGTTTAAGCTCACGCATTGGTGTCTTGTGTCACTTCTTCTCAACTGTATGAAGCACAGAATTAAAATAATGGACCATAACAATGGCTTACCATGGGTAGATCTATGTTCCCCCACCCCATTGCAAGTACCTTCTATTTCCTTTTCATTATACCCCCTATTCATACATTCCATCTTCAAGCCTGTTAGATCATTCTCAAAGTCACTATCATTAACATTAATCCTTGATATTCTCATAACATGCCCTTTCACCACATTTTGGAAGATATGCTGTGGATGCATGCTTCTTCTATGGAGATACGAGGGTCTATAACAGTCCTTTCTAAATAACTTAGTACTTAACCTCCCAGACTCCTCAATGAAAACTTCAACATCCAAAAATTCATAATTCTTTTGGGAACTCTTACAAGAAAATCTCAGAAATGTTGTGCTAAAATTTAACCCATCAACCATGTTTTCCAGGCTTTTCTCATCACCCTTCCAAGCCAGGAAGAGGTCATCTACAAACTGTCTGTAGTAACTGATTTCATTGCCCACAGCAGGTACTAGGAAATTAGAGTCCCACTCACACATAACGATATTTGCATAACTACTGGCACAGCTCGTGCCCATTGCCACTCCCGCTGTTTGCCAATAGTAAGAATTATCAAAGGTAAAAACATTGTGTTCAAGCACAATTTCCAATAACAAGCATAAAAAGTCAATTTGTTTTATATCTTACCCACTGTGTTTCATCAAGAAACCTTTGGCCATCTCAATTCCCTCATGATTGGGTATACAGGTAAACAATGAGGTTACATCTAGTGTAACCAACAATTGTAAATCCCTGAACGAACCTGCTTTGTATGCATGATATAAATCCTGTACAAATTGCTTAGTATCTCTGAGCACAAAATCATATTTCTCTAACACCACTCTTAGTTGTTTTTCCAAGTAAATAGAAATTGGTTCCGTGAACCAACCTGACCCAGAAACAATTGGGCAAAATGGCAGCTTAAAGGGATCTTTATGTATATTGGGTAGACCTGATAGGGTAGGGACCAAAGGGCATTCAACACTAAAGTACTGGAACAGCTCTTTTCTGTGATATTCAAAGTAACACACTTACTCAGCATATTCATAATTCTGTCATGCATCCTATTAATAACATACCTATCAATTTGTTTATATCTCCTTTCATCTGGGAGCCTCTCATTCATTGTTCCAAAATAATATTCTCTATCAATAACCACTACTGGGCCACCTTTGCTGGCTGGTCTGATGGCAATTTGTTCATCATTTTGTAAATCTAACAATGCCTCCCATTCTTGGGAAGTCAAATTAGAGCCACCATGCATCCTTCTATCAGCACCCAAAAGCTCGTAAATTTCGTTTTCACAACTCTGTAAAAATACATCCAGCACAGGTGGACTGTGGGGTGTAAACATACTAGGTTTTCTAAAAAAAATTAGCCTCAGTACATTAATTATTAAACATCAGCTTCAAAGAAACATTGCATACAAACATCCTAAATTGAATTAATGTGTCAGCAATGTCAGCCCCACTAGATGGAATAAAACTCAGACCCCTATTTAGAATATTACATTCAGAGTCATTCAGTTCTCATGTAGAAATATTCCAAACTAACCAGTGTTTACTACTAGCCACATCTTCTTGAGTGTTCTCACATTCTAATCCATCACCAGCTGCTTCGTTTTTGTGCCGTTGCGATAGTGATCCTGTTCCACTGACTTCAGCCTGTTTTGTGGAAACGGCAGAGATAGGAGCAGAAAAACCTGTGCCTTCTGAACAGAATTGGCTTTCCTCCTGACAACAAGTGTAATATCAGTTCCTGTCATTAATCCATTGATCATCAGGGTCACCTCAGGAACTGCTGATGTAGAATAAACTGAACAGTTCTCCGGTGTCATTATACTTCTGGCCCAAGAGGTACCCGCACTCTCCAACGTCACTTCCTTAGAGACAGACTCCGCCTTTGATACTGCCTCCTGGTTTCTCGGCCATGTAAAGACGTGATTATTTTTAAAGTCATTCATGTCTCTTGCAAGTTTTTTCTTTTTGACAGCAATCAATTTCTTCTCGTATAAGCATACTCTATCAATAAGATCACTGATATGCAAATCTGCCATTTCACAGTTCACAACACCATGAAGGTCAGTTTGTTGTTTAACCAGTTTATCATGCAGCTCATGTCCTATAGGTGCAAAGAAATCTAATAACAACCTTAAGTAAGATAGGCTGGTTTTCAGGTTAATTTGCTGTCATTTGCCCAGCAACTCAGGGTACATATTTCCATATGTGGGCATAACAAGCACCCTTAGTCCTCTAGGTGTTACCTTCATGGCGCAGGAGGTTTCTAAATGGTGCCTTTGACACTGTAAACATTTAAGGTGATATAAATCATTCTCCATCTCCCTCATTATTGCATGCATTCGAGTTACTTGGTTCTCTTCTAAGTCAGTTTACATCTCCCGATATGATATATCATCCAATAACAAAGGATTCGATTGGAGATACGTAGAATTCATGAATCTTTCATCCACACTACTGGTGGAGTTTGAAGACCTCTCGCCCTCATGAATAGGTACAAATCCCACAGCCATGCTTGCCGTGCTCCACCAAAAACAAACATTCAAACACAGAGGTATAATGGAACCACCCGCAATAAACTGTACAGATATATGAAAACAAAGTCACAGGCAAAAATGCAGTAAAATTCCATACAGAGACACAGCAGACTTGCCAATATAAAACTTCAAACCTTTAATAACGAATTGTGAGTGCTTTTGCAATAAAATATTGCTTCTTCAGACAACTTGCTGTGCATACTGCTGCTTTGACCATTATTTTCTGCACTCTGAAATCCTAGTACTGCAGTATTTCATAGCATAGGCTAGATTCAGATCTGCTGAATCTAGGCTGTTTCAATATATTGAGCACAGCCATCCTACATTAAGAAGGCCCTCCTTCCACCTTGTGGCAGAAGTGTGCAGCCCAGGACACATCTGAATTTGAGATTGCTGGTAAAAGGCTCAGTTTTGGGCTCTTCCATTGGCTAGTTAGTGTTACAACTGTTTAATTTCATTTGTATTTAAGCACCAATTTTGCTCATAGCTGCACAATATGCAATAGGGTTTAGCTGTGCCGTGTATAGATGAAAACATTTAGAAACAAAAATGTTTCCTTCATACCTGCTAGTGAACCCTAGTTAGCTGCACAGCTCCTCTGTGAGGAAATGCTGTTGCCCACTACAACCCAACAAGCAATTCAGCTGTTCTTTCTAAGGCGTTGATGTAGTCTTCACCATTAGACATCCACAGGATAGCCGCTCATGTTGGTCTCGCAAGCAAGTCTGGGTCTACCCTACCCACTCTATATATAATAGCTTCCCGGCCACTTCTCCTGACTGACATGGGCATCCTGAGGCAATGCAGCAATTGCCTGATGTGCGCTGACAACCACTTGCTCCCAAAGCAAACAAATGCAGTATGTGACCGTTATAAAGATACCATGACATTAGAATCAGTCCTCTCACAATACAACAAACAAGACATACAACAAGCTGTCAGCACACACCTTCCATCTCACACAAGAGAAGGTTAAGACACATAAACCCACATACGTGGAGGTACTCATTAAGAGCCTACCAACAGACCAGACACCTCCCAAGCACAAACATACACATACCAGTACACAAACAGAATCCCCCACCACACACAACAACACACATATCAGTGTCTCAGCAATTAAGGCCCTAAGGCAAAACAACTCTAAACCAAATGTTCTGGTTATAGCTGACTCAATAGTGAGACACACAGATGTCCCCCTCGCCAAGATGAACAAGGAGTAGGTCACGGTCAGCTACCTGTCAGGTGCTAGGATACATCAAATCACACACTCACTCAAGTCACTCAGCAACGATTACCGTTATGACTCTGTCATAGTACATGCTGGTATAAATGAGACATACCTCCCTGGTCTATATGAAGACAGACATGACTGTACTCTCCCTGGACTATATGAATACAGACATGACTGTACTCTTAGATTATGTGCCCCAAGCAGGGATGTCTCCAGCCCTAATAATAATTCTACCTTCACTGAGGATGATGCCACATTACAGACAAAAAATTATTGATTTCAATAATTGGCTTAGCTTCTGGTGTCACTCTGGGGGATCTAGTATCTATCTGCCTTGAAGACATGGTCGATAATCTATATTATAGAATACAATGCTTTGCCAGAGATGGCATTTACATGTCTCCTCAAGGCTTTAGAATACTGGCAAGGATGCTTGCTTCCCAACAGTGCCTTTTTTAAGCAATGTCCAAACAACAAAATGTCCGATATAAAGAAATCCACTAAAAACAAACTCAAAGTCATGCTGCTTAATGATAGGAGATTAAACAGCAGACTGCACTCCCTGGAAGCACTCCTCACCTTGGAGATGCTGACATTTGTGTAGTCACAGAGATTTCGTTCAAGGCTGCTGAGAGCACCCCAGCCATACAAGGCTACTGAGTGGTGCACAGCTACAGTTATCCCACTCCACAAGGGGGGATCCATCTTGGATCCTGGAAACTACCATCCCATCAGTCTGACAAGCCTTATCTGCAAGGCCATGGAGCATATTATCATGGAACTTATAAACAAAGACATTGGCAACCTTCAAACACTGGACCCCACCCAGTTTGGGTTCGTGAAGGGCCGATCTTGTCTCCTGAACTTGATTGACTTCTTCGAATCAGTCTCCAGAGCCATGGACAAGGGTAAGGTGGTCCACACAGCCTATCTAGACCTTGCCAAGGCCTTTTACACCATTCCCCACTCTGAAATCATAGATAAACTTACTATGCTGGGCATTAATCCCTACATCACCCAATGGGTTGCTAACTGGCTTACTGATAGAACCCACACTGTAAAGGTAGCCGACTCCAAATCCAGCTCCAGACAAGTGACAAGTGGAGTACCTCAGGGTTCAGTCCTGGGACCGCTCTTGTTTGACATCTACTTCTCTGAAGTACAGGCCAACACTAAGTGACTCTGGATAACAAAGTTTGCAGATGACTGCAAACTGGGAGCCATTACTGAATCCCCAAATTATGTGGATACTCTACAAAAGGGCCTTACAGAAACAGATGCTTGGTGCCAGAGCCATGGGCTCAAGCTCAATGCCAAGAAATGTATAGTTATCCCCTCTGGGAAAAAAACATGTATCCGTGAATTACCATAAAGGTGGCAGTACACTAAACACCGAAAGTTTGATAAGAGACTTAGGGACACAGGTGGACAGTGGTCTCACCTTCGATAATCCCATTGCCACAACAGTCAGGAAATCCTTCTATGTGGCACACCTCATCATTAAGGGCTTTTCATCCAGAAAAAAGGAGGTCATTGTCCCACTGTACTCATCCCTCATTAGACCCATTATAGAATACAATGCACCGTTTGGTATGTACCTCTCAAGACATCTGCAACAACTGGAAAGGCCACAGAAATACCTCACTAAAAGAATCACAGGCCTAAAGCAGATGCCCTACACTGACCACCTTAAAAAACTCCAGCTATACTCTGTCGCATATCGTATACTCAGAGGCGATCTTTGCTTAACATACAAGGCCATGTCAAGCCCAGAGCTGTTGGACATGTTACACTTAAAGAAATCCCAATCCCTTAGAGCCACACACTCCAGGCATCTAAACCTTGTCATCACAATAAACAAAACATGCTGGAGGGATAGGTTCCTGACCCAGAGACTCCCCAGACTCTGGAACAGATTGCCCATACATGTCAAGCAGAGTGCCTCTTTGGTCCTCTTCAAAAGGAACCTTGATGATTGGATGGGAGAAAGGAAATTCATCCCGGGGATCACGTCAGTCACCCTGCTAGACAGGGGTCCAGGGAATAAATAGTGTGGGAAGAAATAGCCAGGGAATTATTATGGCTAGGCTTGTATAGGCCCTAGGGCTGATAGCCTAGTACCAACCTATGAACCTATGAACAATGCCTTTCACACGTTCAGACCTCAAAATGAGCATGAAAGAACCAAAGGTGGAGGTATATCCATAATGAGCAAATCCAAATACACTTCAAGACTGGTGAAACAGTAAGAACAGTAAAACTCTCTGAAACTACTCCAGGTCCAATTAACTATAAGAAAAACACCCTTCCATATCATCTCTAACTACAGGACACCCACCATGAACCAGAAGAAGCACACCACCTACCTGGACTTGTTAGAGTCACTTAACATACAGCTAAACACTCTGGTCATGGGTGATTTCAACTATTCCTCCATCAACTGAGAGACCTACACGTGCACATGATTGCTATGATGTTTCTGAAATTTGTTAATTCAAATTCCCTGGAACGTTTGCCACAAGGGGCTCAGATGTCTTGGACCTAGTGCTCTCCAACATGGGGGGATTGCTGTACTATCCCTGGTGTGCTGGCCTCCCTAGTAAGGTCAGACCATAAATCTGTCTTGTTTGAAGTAAAGATCAAACCTGACACCCCCACAGGAGTAAAAAACAATAACAATTTCCACAAAGGAAAATATTGCCTACTAAGCGATGGTCTAAAAAGTTTCAAAGCCCCTGCCATCATAGATAACAATGTCTCCTATTTTGAGAAATACACAAATGCCCTATATAGCCACTTAAACAAATGCGTTGACTTGGCCATACCTAACAGGAACAAAACCACATATTCCTGAAAGAACAAGTCATCCTGGTAGACTGTAAATATAAATAAATAAATTATACAACAAAAGAAAGAAAGTGATATCTAAGAACAGGAGGGAACTGACCCAACAAAGGAAGAAAATCAGATACAAGAAAATCAGATATCTTAAATCATCCAAGACTAGCTATGAGTCTAAAATAGCATCCTTAGCTAAAGACAATCACAAGACCTCCGTAACCTAAGATGGCATGCCAAGCCATGTGCTAAACTTATAGTAAATGGTGCCACTCACACTGAACTTGAGGAGATTGCCAACCTGCTAGCTGACAGATTTGGCGATAACTTCACCCACCCCACCCTGTCCTCACTTGACATAACCCAAATCATTCCCAACACCATTCCTCTACTGAGTACCTCCAAAGAACAGGTCATACAAGCTTTCTCCAAGGCCAAAAACACAGCCTCTATGGGAGGCTGCCTACTCAACGATCTAAAACAAGACCTAGCTGAACCCCTCAGCACTCTCTTTAACCATAGCCTGAAAACTGGCCTTATCCCAGCAGAATGCAGAATACCAACAGTAATCCTCTTGCAGAAATGATTTTCATCAACTGACCCTGGGAATTATTGACCCATAAGCCTACCCATCCTTATGTGCAAGACCATGGAAAGAATGGTCATGGACCTTATCCACAAAGACATAAGCTACCTCCAGACTCTTGACCGGATCCAGTTTGGCTTTGTCAAGGGTATATCTTGCTTATTAAACCTGATGGACTTCTTTGAGAATGTCACCAAAGCCCTGGATGAAGGTGAAATGGTACATAAAGCCTATCTTGATTTAGTCAAGCTTTTGATACAATTCCACATTCTGGCAACATGGATAAGCTATCCCAGCTTAGGATCAACCCATAGATTGCTAGATGGATAGCAAACTGGCTAGGTCACTAGGTCACCTATTGTAACTCACTTATTATGTGCTTGAGACATGAATTCCAACAAATTCAAGCTCAATAGCTGAATTTTGGCATCCATTTTGGGAACACATAATATGATGTTAGGATCGGAGATCCAATCATAATTCTTTGTAGTGTATGGAGATTTATCTTCTCCATGTACTACAGAATACTCACAAATTACAGTAAAAAAAAGAGAGAGAGAGAGATGTGTTGTGTGGGCTTTAAAAGCCAAACCAGTGGGGGAGAGGTTGATCCAAGCAGTTTAATTCAACATACCCTGTGTAGTTTGGCAGGCAGCAGGTAGAAACGGGAATTGAAATTAAGCCATTTCTACCTGCTGCTACTGCTGTTCACTGGTCTGCTTTTAGTGCAGCCCTGACCTTAACAGTATGCAGGGGTGCTTAATAATGCTCTAAGGGTTGTAAAGGCTGGGTAGTAGTGCATGACCAAAATATTATTTAACCATTTTTTGAGCATAATCATGGTGCTTCATGCACTATATGTACATTGCCATCTATACAAACATCCTCTTTGTTCTACATATTGCATTCCAAGCTTCTGTTATGTTCCTACAAACAAACATTTAGCACTTTTGAATACTTCTGTTACCAATTTGTAAGTGGCTGTCAGATGTAGAAGGGTATTCTTGTATTTCGTACAACACAATTACAAACACTACAATCCTCCTCAGCATTTAAAATAACATTTCTTATTGTACGTTATTCCTATAATTATGATAATGTCTGTAAAATAATTTGACTAAATTGACCATTTAGGCACAGGAGAATAATATGTTGATAAATACATCAAAAACTAAGTATATGAGATTTGGGAGACATAAACTGAAAGGTGAATATTTAATACAGCACACATTGATTGAAACTGTAGACTCATTTAAGGACCTGGGTATATGGGTAGATTCAGATATGAGTTTTTCTAATCATATCAACCAATTGGCTAATGATAGTTATAGAACTATAGGTTGTATAAAAGATTTATAAAGTCTAGAAAATAAAACATAATGAAGTCATTGTTTGTTAGTTACATTAGACCCAAACTTGAGTATGGAATAACAATATGGAAACCCTATAGGAAAACAAGCATGAATAAACTGGAAAGAGCACAGTGAAAATATACCAAGGGCATCCATGGATGTGAAAATCTAAGTTATTATGAAAGATTAAAATATCTGAACTTGTACTGTCTCTTATAGATATTTAAGAGGAGATCTTATTCAGGTATATAGGACATTTAGGGGTAACTACCTCTGGGAATGTTTGGGGTTATCAAAAAGTACTATGGAATCATCAGATACCCTATGTAGAAGATTCTATATGAATGAGAAGTGTACTAATTGGTTCTCTGACAGAGTAGCTGATGCATGGAACAGACTACAAAATTACATTAAAGCAAGTACTAGCGCAGATATTTTTAGCAGCAGCCTGCACATTTATTATGGGAACAAGTGTTTTGGTATATTGGCAAGCTAGAAGGGCATTAATGCCCGTGCTTGAAACATTTGTATATATGTATGTATGTATGCACATATCTACATATTCTTTGACTTTCTTTATTGTGTCTTTGTGCACCCATTTTGGCTGAAAAGGATCTTGGGGTCAGCCCACTCACCCATTTAACGGTCTTAAAAATAAACTAATAAATACCTTAACAAAGTTATTCTTTATAACTGAGACATTATGATATTTATGTTTTTCTTAGTCTTCATTTTACGACTCTTTGATTTGAAAACCATGCTTAACAGTGTTAAGGTTCTGCCATTTTTGAAGCATATTCCAGAATCTGATTCATTTTCTTATTCCATCTATAACTACTCTAAACAATTTCAACAGAATGTGATCGCTATATCTTGACAGTAAAACTAAGTGATCATGCTTTAATTTATGTTATGACTTTTGTACACGATGTATACATAACTTATTTTGTTAATTATGTAATTTTACTCTATCTCAGGGGGCAAAACAATGCATGCATATGTTTCCTTCAATTTTTTATTATTTTGACAAAGTTATATTTACACTTTCTATTTTTTAATGTCATAACTTGAAACAATCCTCTTTAACATTTCTCTTAACAGCAAGACAAGAACTGAAATGTTTAGGAAGAGTGATAAGACATTGGTGCAAATTTCTTTTATGCTTTTTTAATAGACAAGCAACACTATCATCATTTGTGCAAAATAAATGGAAATTGCACTCCTGTGTTATAAGCATTATTATGGAGATAAAAAAAATAAGGAACTGAAAAGAAGGCAGTCAGTTAGAGAAGAAAGTGAACATCTAAGGAAATAGTCACCTCAAAAAAATCTGGCCACATTGGCTATGTTGATGTAGTTATTTGTGTATAAGCAGGGTTCACAGGCAAATGTAGTTTGCTGAGCAGGCATATTTGTTGGTGAACTCCTGCCTGAGAGTAGGTGGGGATAGGAGTTTTATGTAGAAGTGGGATAGGTTAGGAGGGGAGGGGGCAATTTAAGGGGGTGCAGGATTGGGTAGTGAGGTCAGGGTAGGAAGTGAGGTAGACAGTAGATGAGATGTGGGTATATAAGGTCAGTGTGTGGGGTTATCAGCCTCTTTGGCAATGATTTTGGGTGCTGATCCTCACTCCCGCCTCACTTATTTTGTTTGGTGTTGGTTATGAGTTGCTAAAAGTTAGCCTGAGTACATGCCTGGTGGAGGAAGGAACTTCCCCTTCTGTGGATGAAGGGAAGCCCTTTCTTTCCCCCTTCCTTCTTTATGTAAACGTGGGAGTAAGTGATGAGTGAGGCTGCTCCTTGGGGGGTTCTGGTTAGTGTTAGCGAGTGGTATTTTAACACTACTATATTATGGCAGGTTGATTATACTAAGATGAGTGGTTGGTTATGATGCCCCAGTGGTTTTCTGGTTAATAATTGTGAGCAGAATTTAATGCTGCTAGGTTATGATATAGTTGCTATACTGAGGTGAGTGGTCTCTAACGCTGCCCGTACAAGCTATTACTGGAGGTTAGTGGTATTTAATGCTGCCAGGTCAAGCTACTATTTGTTGACTTCAAAACCATAAATTACTGGAGGCTGCTAACTTTGTTATGAGATGGAAATGTTTAAATGTCATTAGGCTTCTCAATAAAAATCTGGTCGCACTGGCTATGTTGGTGTGGTTATTTGTGTAAAAGCAGGAGATCACAGACAAGAGGAGTTTACACTATACTGTGAAAGACAAAAATAAGCCAGTTTATCAGTTGTTTAAAAACTGACAACCATTTACTGTTATCAGGATATGAAACATGAAACTAAATACAGCAGTGCCAGCATTTCTTTAGGAGGTGCATACTGTGTTTTTTGCTGAATATGCATGTTGGTCTGGAATGATGATTTTTTTTTATTTATTTATTCAAATGATTGCTTTTGCCTACAATAGGACACTGATCCAGATGGACAATTTTTAGGTTCAACGCAGAGTTACAAATTAATACAAATGTAAATCAAAAGTACTAATAAAGAACTTATAAACAACAAGGTAATGCAAAAAAATACACACACAAGCAATGAGCAAATTAGCTTGGTAGTCATTTAAAGTCAATATACCTCAAATGAATAGTGACAGTTATTAATGGCGTAACATAACTACACAGAGTATGCACATTTGTGCAGTGGGCACTGGTGATAGTGAGAAATGTTAAGACTGGAAAACTAATGGGAGTGAGGGTGAGAGAGTGATAGAAGAATATAGGGAATCTGGGAAGTATCTGTGTGATAAGTTTAGGAAAAAAAGGTTTGTTTAAGTGATGACTTTGTTATGGTCACTTTGGGTGCAGCAAATAAACTGAGCATGCAATCTGATGTATGTGTGGAATTAATAGATTAGCTTCAAAACCTCATTTCCTTCCTTCCTTCATATTGTTGACAAGAAAACACACACACACACACACACACACACACACACACACACACACACACACACACACACACACACACACACACACACACACACATGCCTTTACATGTGTGTTTGTGTCACTTTGGAGAGATGGTTAATGTTAACATAAATTTTAAGTAGTATTCAGCATAATATTTCTGTCACTGGGTCACCAGGCAGCATGTAGAACTGAAAAAAAGCTATCCAAACATCAGTCCACTGGAAAGTAAGGCAAATGGACTTCCTGCCAGGAAATGTCAATGCAGCAGTATAAAACCACACCATGCAGATATACTGATGGCACTTATGTGTACCATGCAATTTAGGAGCACAACTAGAAGGTAGTCAAGTAGCAGATGTTTTTCTAACATGCAACCTGTAAAACATAGCAGATAATATAATCAGTGTGGAAATTGCTTCTTCTACTAAAAAAAAAACTGTTTAACGAGGTACAGATATTGCCACTAGCAAAAGAATGCATGTTTTGTTGAGTCACATAACCATTGCATTGCGACTTAGGAAACAGTTTATCCTTAAAAAGGATTATGGTAGGGACAATAGAAATTCCAAGGCAGAACAAACAGATTTATAGCAGCCTACAAGGAGCTCTCAGCAGACTTTGAAGGTTAATGAAGGTAATCATTGTTCACTAATACTGTGATCAAAACAAGCAAGAATGGCTGCATAATGTATGATCAGACAGTACCTTATGCTGTGTAGTCATAAAATATTAAACGACAACAGTTGGGCTCTACAGTGCACTTTACACTTAATGGAGGGGAGAAACAGCTTTGCAAGCAAAGGCCATCAAATATGTTGTGAGTAAAATGATCATGCTATCCTGTCAACTATTTAGACAAATTCTGTACTTGTACAGTAATGGATGTTAGCAGATAGAAGGTACAGAGACTAAAGAGCGTTAATCACATAACATAAATTATTACTACAGTTCGCTAAGGCTCAGAAACAAAAATAAGCAAAAGATGAATACAAAATTGCATCAATTTAAAATATACAAATAATATATTATCTGGTAACACTTTCAAACTCATGACACTATTTTAAAACTTGTCTTTTTTTTTTTCTCCCATTTTACTTCACAATACTTTCTTTCCGTTCCTAAATAGAAAGCTTATGAGAAGCATTTTCTGGAGAAGCAATCTTAAACACAAAATGTCAATATGAACTATTAATGTTCTGTTATTTATTAATAACCATCTGCTATTCCTACATGTTAACATTTAAAAGCTACTGTTTAAGTTATGCACAATGACTGATTAAACATGACTGCAAGCAAAAATCATTCCTACTGCTACATTGTTTGATCAGGTTGGTCCTGATATAAAAATGTCAAGCACAAATGGTAAATTATTTATCCAGTTAACATAAAAGTATGTATTCTCCATATAATCAATTGAGACGCTGGGGAATTTGGCACCAAATAAGCAAAGTCCTGTATATTAGACTTGCAAAGTGGAACTGCATCTTTTACAGAAACCACAAAGAGTAGAACCGTACTTTAACAGAAAATACTTTATCATATGCATCCTTTGTTATCTAGATTTACATTTCATTTTGATCGCACACTTTATTTTTAGTTAAAAATATCAAACATTCTTAGCTTGCTGTTTTAAACTGTGGTGCAGTGAAGCTGTTTGCTTTAATACTTCTCTGCCTTCCTAATAAACATTTTAATATGCACTGGCAGCACAATTTCTTGCTTAATGCAAGCAACAGCAAAATGCACATAGTAAGCACAGACATAACAATTCTGATTGTGTTTGTGCAATGAAATTAATAATCTTTTGAATACTTAGTATTCAGATATATAATTAATGAAACACTTGAGTGTGAGTCTAATACTTATAAAACTAAGTGCAATCCTTGAACATAACAGCAAAATGTGAATCTTACTGTATTCCTAAAATGTTTTTTGTAAGCCCCCTGCATCTCCACAACCTCATTACTTACATATACTAACTCTAAGATTCTTATACCTTGGAGAACAGAGAATACTCAGAGATACTGCAATTTTTATGTTAGTATGCAGTTCCCTGTAATTATATTTAATTCTCAAAGTTCTGAGCATTGTACTTATGCATTTATGGTCATCAGACATAGAAAAGGTCCCCGGTATGGATACACAGTATAAAAGACACCATGATCATTATGCAGCAAGATGTAATTCAATACTTCAAATATTTGCAGCTTTATGGTATCTGTAGCAATTACGGGATCTATAAGAAGTAACAATGTTTATAGTTTTGCTAATATGTATACAGTATTCAGTACAAATGTAAACAGATTGTTACACAAGATCTGCACTCATCAAATGCAATGAAATGTAAAGATGCATGGAATAGCAGGACAGAAATACAGAGAGCAAGCAGTACAGGTGTGCTTAACAGTAAGATGTAATATACAGTAAGAATGAAGAAAACACTAGCTGCAAATTTTATTAGCACTGTGGGTTCTGTTTGCATAGAAATCTGTAAAAAGCATAGTAACTGGACCTTCCAGCTAACCAAAATACATGTAGTTATTAGTAATAACATTACTTCAACAATATACAAGCAAATAACTGTAGTAAAAACTAGAATTAGCAAACAATTTACAAATAAAAGATTGAGCAAATGGTAACAAAAGAAAGCTGAGTAAGAATATAAATAATGATATGATAAACCTGCATAGTACAGTAAGAACTAAATGAGTACGGTACAAACAAATTCATGTGATCCGAGTGAACGTCCTGAATGTCACATAGGATAACGTGATCATTTTATTTTTGATAATTATATATAGTATCTCTACGATTGCACTACAGCACGGAAAGGGCCAATTCCCTGATCTCTGCCATCCTGAGATCACACCCAGCAGGCTTCCCCTTTACTTCCATATGTCAAGGTCTCCTGACATCGAATTTTAGGCTCCGACCATTCTAATCTCGATGTGTACATCAGTCGTGTAATTATTGTGAAAACTGGTCCCAACCGTTTAAGTACTGAAATGTCAGCAGACTGAGAAGAGGAGCTAGTCAAGTACAGTAAATACTAAAAAAAATGCATTAGTTGATAGCAGGTACAGTGCGTCACACAGAACTTTAACTGAAACTGGCATCTTCATTTGTACAAATTCTGAAAAGTAGACATATTGGTAGAATGTAAATATGATAACATTTCTAGCGCAAGAAATGCATAATAGGAAAGATATATGCATACCAACAGACACTGCTAAGCTGGGCAATGGTAATTCATAATAATCGCAGCATATGTTACAGCCGAGAAACACGTACAATAGAAATTCACAGCTAAAGCAATGTGTTTTGTGGCCACAAAATGTGCTACCCACAAACTCATAAAGGAGTTAAACAGGATGCTGCCAAATGTGGCACAATAAAGTGCACAGAAGAGTTTCACTGTTACTACACCTGGAATTCTAATACTGTCAAGGGTACTAGTGCACATAGAGCATATAGGTTTGCACAAGAATGCAGTCCATGAAAAGGCACTGGTGCATATGTGGGACACAGTTTATAGCAGTGCAAGTCAATGCTTTATTCATTGCTGACAGAGGCAGAACATTATCTTCCCAGAAGACATGTAGTGAAGTGCACACGCCAGACGTAACCCCATAAAAGTTCATAGAAGAAGGAAAAAATAAGAAAAATAGTAGAACACATAAAAAGAAGAGGCATCATGAAGGGATAGAAACAGGACAGCTGACCACTAGATAAATAAAACTATAGAAAAGTGTAAAGGAAGGTTAAGTCTAGATAATACAAGGAGTGCATACAGAGGATAAGTGACCCTAAAATGATAATGGTGGCGTTCACAGCAAAAAAAAAAATGTAATAATGAAACAGACTTGACACTCCAATGTCAGCTGCAAAGCCACTGGGTTATAAGTACTGAGAAGGGAATGGTTTGGACAAATGTTATGAGGAGGGTGGTTCCTCTACAGCTCTTTAAGAAGGCGCCATTATAGTTCCTTGAGTAATGACCAGATGGCATTACAACAAAATGACCACAATTTAATTCAGTTAGTGTCTTTTGCAGCATCATGCTCTCCTTCATGTCCCTGGTAATGATTTGAAATGCCGAGACTCAGTACAGCAAGTCCCAAAACATGCAGGTTGAATGGGGGGGGGGGGGGAATGGACTTGTATATACTAAGGCATTTCTCAAAATATTCCCTTTTCTCCAAGGGATGGGAATCTCAGAGTTGGTATATATAAGTTTGGGTGTGTGTGGGAGGCTTGGCAGCCACATTCAGGGGTACGGGGGGGTGGGGGGGTGGGCTTGTCCCTGCAGAAAATAAGTTTAAAGGAGATGAGCAATGTTTGAGATTCTCTCTTCTCCTGTAGTTTTGGTCTTTTTTTTTTTTTGGCTTGTGGGAACCTGGCATTTCATGTGCTGACACTTCAGCAGGGAGTCAATGTCCCCATATGCATCAGCCTATACAGATTTTTGGTTGTCACTGTAAGATATACAAGGAAGTGTTAGAGGTGGACAAATGGATCAAAAAGTGGGAACAGCTTTTATTTGCACTGAAGACTAGTCAGCTGGTGGTATAAAACCCCAAAGAGGCTTAGAGTATAAGGGTAATGGATAGATGTACTACGGTGGAAATGTGGAGAGATGTAGGCAGATAACCTTCAAATGAGGTAACACTGTGACCGAGTACAAAAAGTGTGGGCCAGAATGTGGATTTATCTGATGAGGCAGTTAAATAAAGTTGGTTGGACTTCCTTTCTGGAGTCCAGGAGGACACTAGCATTTTGTCTGTAACAAAAAGGAGTACCTGTTGTTGATGCCAAGATCATTTAAGCTGAGATTGCAAAGGGACGGAAAACTAAGGAGACTGCAGCAACTACAAGAAAGACATCAGTGAAATGGACAAGTAGGATTGTTTGTGGAAATAGTGCATACTACTAGGCTTAATTGTGGGGATGGAATGATGTGGGAGAGAGGGTATACAAAGATGATTGCTGGATAACATAAGTTGTTCATAGAAAGAAACAAAGAGCAAACAGAAGCAGGGTTAGAAATGGAGTAAATCTGAGGAGTGTGACGGATTATAGCTAGGCTTACAAAAAAGGAGCAGTTTGCCAAAGGTGTTGGGTTTTAGTAATAAACCGTATGTCAGATTTTCAGGGTGAAAGAATGTTAAGTCATTGAGTTTCTAAATTTAATACATAGCAAACATAATAAACAGCATGCTAGTAGTTGGATTTAAAGATAAGTAGAGGAAAGACATGAATTTAAATGATAGCTCTGTTCAGTTGTATAAGTGTGTACATGTTGATATTGAGCAATTCATAATAAGTATTTAGAAAAATGCATGCTGCTGGTTGAATCTGATATTGCATTTTGTTTCACAGCCATGCTATGTTTCATCTCTGTTTCTCATGTGGTACTGTACTACACAGCTTACGAGAAGACATTTGTGTATATCTGAACAGGAAGGTATACACCAAAATAATACATTAGTAGAAGGGAAACTGGTGTACTCAGAGGGTGATACTGATAGCAGCGTGACTGCAATTAGTGAACTAAAATCTAGAGAAATAATGAGTTTTGCAACTCAGTGATATAGTAAAAGCATTTACAAGAAAAACATAAATTACTAAGAGCTATTGAGACGGTTTACTTAAACTAGTGGAAAAAAATAAGCACACAGATACTGAAATGTACTTTTCAGAAAAAAGGTAGTTATTAAACATAAAACTGAGTTTAAAGAGGATATGAGTCTACATGGGCAAAGAAATAAACTGCAAAAAAATAAATTAAAATAAAAATGTAACTGCTGCAAAGTATTTAGAATTTTTTCATGTGGCACTTTTTTCCTCTTCTTTTTCTTTCTGTTGCTTTATTTTTCTTTTCGCTCTGTTTCTCACTGAATGTATTTCTTATTGTTCACATTTATTAAGCAATTTATATTTGTTTATGATAAATAAAATGCTGAGATAGTAAGTATGCATGTACCTAGTACTTTGAATTTATATAATTTGTTCTTGTTCATGTAGATATATCATTGTATGTTTGCTGTTGCCAATATTTATATAAGTTGTTCTTGTTCATGTATATATCATTGTATGTTTGCTGTTGCCAATATTTATATTATTTGTTCTTGTTCAACTAAATGTTGTTGTATGCTTGTTGTTGTCATTTGGTCCAGCTAATAACCAATAATGGTTAAATGTTTAGGACCAATTAATTTACCTCATTAATAAATTAAATAAATAAATATATAAAATGCCTATAAAGAAACATGATCAACTTGTTATATTATGGATAAATAAATGAATGGCTATGTAACAAGGATCTTTGGAACAGTATACATTGTGAAAGACTGTTTTATATTGTTGTCAGAGGACCAGAAGTTTTCAAAATTAAACATTAGCTACACTTATTAACAGATTATTTTACATTATCTGTCAAGACCATAAATTCTTATCAAAGAATACTTTACAAGCACATATTCACTTTTTGTCTGTCCCTACTCAATTTCAGAGGACTACTGGAACTATTCGGCATGTTGCAGTTCATTTGAATGATATCTTATTTGCTGCAGCTGCGAGATAAACACGCTAAGTGTGGTAGTCATTGTCATTATGTGAATGTATAAAGGCTATCCACACTGTCCACAAATGAACATAGCAAAGCCACAATTTATAGAGGCCAATGATACTAATGCACAATGGCCACAAATAAACATAAGCAAATGAAGTCATAATAAGAGGAAAAGTATGTAAAACTGTGAATGTTAATGAAGTTGTCTCCCACTTACTTGTGATTCATAATCAAAATGTTTTGAGCTTTTCTGTACCATCCACAGATTTGTTATAAAAGGTGGAGTTGCTCCTTTCTATATACTTTGCCATCGGCTATGATGCTGTAACTTGCTACTTGCCTTGCTGTTTCTTGGTGTGAGCTGCTTTTCTTGGTTGAGCCAAAACCTTTTGCAACCATTGGTGCTTGCTGGCCATGAACGCAGAGATACTGGCAGAGAAAAACTCACCATAATTTTGACAATTAGAAGATACTTGGGTTCAGATTGGACAGAGATACTGGAAGTGTCTTAGTGAGTATGAATGGCCCCCACAGGGGCACTGGGGTAATCCATGGCCTTCTTATCCTACTGGATATAAAGGTATGTATAGCCTCACTATACATACCTCAGGGACCTTTCAGAGGCAGACTGGGGACATGCTGGGTATCTCACAAGCTTCTTCCTCTAGGATACTATGGCAGTCCGTGGATGTACTCTTGGCACAGCATGCCTTTTATGAAGTGGCACATTACCCTGAGGTACTTGGTGTGATTGATTGCACCTATATTGCAGTTAGGGCTCCATCTGGTCTGGGGGAGTGGTACTGCAGTAGACAGAGTATCATTCCATCATATGCTAGGTAGCATGTGATGAGTGGGGTTGCTTCTCCAACACCTCTGGCCAGCATCCTGGTAGTGCACACAATTCCTATATCTGGTACTCTAGCTCACTCTACCACATTTTCCTGCATTTTAGAGTACTCAGTGATTATCTTGTTGGTAAGTGGAAATATATTTTTCTGTCTTTGTTTTTTTATTTTATTTAAGTAGCTATTCATGGTAAAATGCAATGGTGAGTGCTAAATGATGTTTTCTTTGTTTTGTCTCCCCCCTCCCACTTTCTCTCATTTTACTTTTAGATGATGCTGGATATCCACTGTAGAGATGGCTCATGATATCAGTGTGAAATCCAAATGGAGCTGCACTACACAACTTAAATACAGGCCTATCTCAGACCTGTATCCTCATCAAGAGGGACTTTGGCCTCTTGAAAAGTAATTTTAGGTGCTTGGAGGCATCTTGGGCTACCCTTCATTATGACTCAGCATGGGAATAATGTTTAATGCATGTTACATTCTGCACGTGATAATGCACTAGTCTGTAGGTGAAGTGACCCATGCTATCAGTGTAACTCCCAGTTCTAGTCTTATTATGACTAATGGTAAACAGCCAACAGCAGTAGTAAGGGAGTCCATGTGGCAGGCTTGTGCATGGCATAAAGCTGTGCACTGGCAGCAGTGTTTGCTTACATGGCAGAATACTCATTTTATCCTTTAATTTTTTTATTAGTGTTTCCCTAAATACTTTTAAATTATAGGTAACTGATAGCTGTAGTAATGTAAAGCACTAAACATCAATGGTGTTAATGACTATAATCTTATGTTATGACATAGTCCCATGAGGTTTTAAGCAATATGGTTATAGGAATAAAATGTATACAGTTAAAAGTTTACTAAGTTTTCCCTTTTATTTATTTATTTATTTAATATGCCATTTCACTGGAAGCTAAACAGTGATGTATATGTGAAGGTCAAATTGTAACAGAAATGTCATGCTTGAATCACAGAAGGTCAAAGCTAAATATGTCATACACATCTCCTAAACGATAGTCCAAGTGATTTTGAAGAAAGAAAGGCTGTCATGACAGCCGTATGGTGAGGTCATCTGATGTCATGATCTACTTGATGCAGGCAATTCTGCAAACACTGATCTGATAGTGTTGTCAGGCTGGAATCTCAAATAAGAGGTTTTGCTAGATGAAGGTGAATGCTGATGTGGCCTGCAAGAAATCTGTTGTGCTTGTTCCTCCCGAAGAATTACAATACCTTCTGAAGAAGCACCTGTAGTCTCATGAGATCTAACCCCCCATATGTCCAGACAGGATCTCATCAACTTCCCCTTTCAAGACTGACTTCTACTGGTAAATACCACTGGTCTGGTAAATCCTAGCTACTGTACAACTGGCGGTATCCATGGCTGGTTTTTGTGCCACCATGCTACAAATCAGAGTGATCATGGTATTATCCCCACTTTCTATCACTTTTGTGTAGTGCTGAAATCATCACTTTTACTCTGGAGGACTCTGACCATTTCCAGCTGACTGTGCATCAGTGCTCTTAGCCTTAACAATTTCATGACACATTTTCTGCTGAGCAGCCAGTGTTTTACATGTTTCTTGGGCAGCTGTGACAAATTCCTGTACATAGCACCTCTTTGTAAAGGTGTCACTATAGACACTGTTACCTCTAAATGCCTGCCATCATCCTGAAAGTGTCCCTCTGGGTTTTCAGATCCTGGTGTAGAGGTGAAGGTGTGAGTGGACTGTCAGCTTGTGCTTGACTTTATGAGGCACTGTCAATTTTTGCAGAGTGACTAACATGTTGTGGGATGAGAGATCCTGCCATTAAATGTGGGGACCACCTGCCACTTTCCACAGGCTGCCTCATAAATATAACTATGTTATCATCATCATTATGGGTGTGAGACCCTACCATTTAACTTCGAGACTGCATGACACCTTCCTCAGGCTAACTCATAAATATAACTATGTTTTCATCATCATTATGGGTGTGAGACCCTACTATTAAACTTGGGGACTGCATGACACCTTCCTCAGGCTGCCTCATAAATATAACTATGTTGTCATCATCATTATGGGTGTGAGACCCTACCATTAAACTTGGGGAATACATGACACCTTCCTCAGGTGAACTCATAAATATAACTATGTCATCATCATCATTATGGGTGTAAGACTCTACCATTAAACTTGGGGACTGCATGACACCTTCCTCAGGCTAACTCATAAATATAACTATGTTATCATCATCATTATGAGTGTGAGACCCTACCATTAAACTTGGGGACTGCATGATACCTTCCTCAGGCTAACTCATAAATATAGCTATGTTATTATCATCATTATGGGTGTGAGACCCTACCATTAAACTTGGGAACTGCATGACACCTTCCTCAGGCTAACTCATAAATATAACCATGTTATCATCATCATTATGGGTGTGAGACCCTACCATTAAACTTGGGGATTGCATGACACCTTCCTCAGGCTTACTCATAAATATGTTATCATCATCATTATGGGTGTGAGACCCTACCATTAAACTTGGGGACTGCATGACACCTTCCTCAGGCTAACTCATAAATATAACTATGTTATCATCATCATTATGAGTGTGCGACCCTGCCATTAAACTTGGGGACTGCATGACACCTTCCTCAGGCTAACTCGTAAATATGACTATGTTATCATCATCATCATCATCATCATCATCATCATCATTAACATCATCTTCAACAGCCATTCTGCTGCTGATATCATCCAAATGTAATGGCATAGTTAAAAATGTTGTTTCTGATGTTAACTCTGTAAAAATTATTTAAAGTCATTACTAATAAATTAATAGATTACACTGTTATGGGGGAAACGTACTATGCAGACTGCCTTCATTGTTATTCAGTGTAGATGTGGAAGGTTTACCCGTTAATAGTTTAATATAATTATTTCATGTAAGTATTCAATTGTCTATATAAATATAGGTCACTGTTTTTAAACCAACCTTCCTGAGCAGATGTGTGCTGTTGCTGTAGACATTAATAACAGCTAGTGTCCACACTACCTCTGATTATTCTAGTCTGATTATTTCCTGTATTACAGTCATCCCCATAAATAGAGAGGAGGTATTCCTCATCTGATTTTAAAAGGATAAGTGTTGGAGGTCCCCTAGTACTGGTACAATCTACATCGCCTTGACTCTAGCGCATCCTGCCATGTCATTTGCTCTCTTGTTGTACTGTGTTAATGTGCAGTTCCTTCCACCCACCACATTAATATCCACTGCAACTTGATTCAAGACTTTTGTTCTCTCAGCTTTTTGGGGGCCCCCTTTACCAAACAGGTGTTTGCCATATGTTCTAAGGGCTGCCATAAGGATCTGATTTTCCTCATGGCTGAAGTTGTCTTTTCTCTACCTTGATCCTTTGTTTTGTATTATTACTATTCATAAAAATATGCCACAGTCATACACAACGATCTTTTGATGTAATCATCGGTCAAACACCACAACAATAAAAGCATACTTGTCATCCTCAAAACAAACAAACAACAAAAAAAAAAATGTTAGGTTATGCAAACTCCATATACACATGCAGAGTCTCACTCCAGCCAAGTAAGGTTGTGCTGAAGTATTGTTTGTACAATCATGAATGCATTTCCATTAGTAAAGCAAGCAGGGTTTTTTTAACAGATCAATCCTCTGCCTACCACTTCCTTGTGTTCATAATACTGTCATGTTTCACTCAGCACTGATATTCAGAAATCTACCGTTACAAACACCTGCATGTTGAGCCAACAAAACATCCTTGCTACTTTAGTACTTCACAATAAAATCAGTGCATTTCTAACATGTATGCACAAACACTAAATAATATTCAAGTAAATAATTTTCTCAGTGAGCACTAATCATTTTCAGTGCTGCTGTAATGATTTGATATTTACAAATGACAGCTTTACAGTATTCATTAAACCCATTATAATATGCCCATCACATCAGTAATGCAAACACCGCAATCTTGCTCATACTTTCTTCATTTTGGTAGGGCAATTTGAATGATGGCAGTACCTGTGAAGGCATGAGGCCATGCTCTGTGCTGGTCTGACAGACAACAATTAAGATTTACCTTCCGAGTGATTGATGGTGTCCTCGCATCTATTTTTTGAACTGTTGGCAATGGGTGATCCCATGTGATATAAAATTCATCTTTCTCTATAATGCTTTGTGGCTCATGTTTCCAATACTATTCAGCTACTTTAACATTGTAATGTTTACACAATCCCCAATGCAACAGTGTTGCTGCATTATTATGTCATTCAGTATACAGACCCTCTGCAATTAGTGTATTATACCCAGCAAATTTCAAGTTTTGTTTTTCAGAACCTGAATTTGTCTATTTCTCCCACATGTGCAATGGACTTTGTAAACCAATATGTATGTAGTCCACTATTCTGGGCCACCAATATTAACCTTTCAACTTTTGTTTTAAATTGACCTCTCTTTAACCATTATGACTCGACATAAGGATGTTCCAGGAGTGTTCTGTACTTGCAACTATGGTTGCATTATTCTGGCAGTCTGGAGTGTTTTGTACTTGCAAAGGACATTACCCCTAGAGGTTTGCGGGTTTGCACCCAACCCTTAGTTAGTCAGATAGATGAAAAATGATCCCAGGATTGGGCTCAGGCCCAACATAAAGCAACTATGCTGTTTGTAGATGCTCTCCTCTCATATTATGAAAGAACTATAGATTTAAACATTGTTGAAGTAACCAACAACTGTGAGAAAGTTCGAATATATGAAGGAGAATCCTTCTTTAATAAACATCTTAATGTTTTGGCCACAGACTTTTCAACTCTTGAACAACAACTGTTAAAGAGGAAAACACAAAAATTCAACAGAGACAGTTCAGATTATGAAAGAGGGAAACCTTTTGGTTCAAACAAGAGTGTCAGATTCCAAGAATTGGGAAATAAACAAATTATTAAGAAAAAAAGACCAAGATCATTACTTAGGAATAAAAATTACACCTATGGGGGGACATCGGGGATAACTCATCCTCAGCCATGGATCTCGATCCTATCTCCACTAAGGAATCTCCAATAGCAAAAAGGAAACCTAGTACTGACCCTTTAGGGGCAAGAAACACAGGGGGGATAGGAAACATCGGAGAGGTACACAACATCCAACAACTCTTGGACAAAATCCTGATGCACTAAACACAAATAACATTCATAACATTTCTTCCAAACCTTTGTCAGATGTTGAAATAAAATTATTGAACAAAGGATTGAATTTCTTCCGTCTTTTTTTGTGGCTGAACATGCTTTTGTTAATGACATTCATGAATTTTGCAGAATTCTTAACCTTAAACTATTTTTTTTCAGACTCAAATCAATCTCAAAGATCTACAGGATTTAATTTCCGCAAATCTAATTTTATACCTTCAAGGGATAAACATATTTCAGTTTTTAAAGAATGTGTGCTGAAAGATTTGCACTTTAACATGAATATATACACTAGCAATAAACAGAATCTCACCAAACAGGAACGGGATGCATTACATAAACTCAGCAACAATCATCACATGGTTATTTTACCAGTTGATAAAGGTGGGGCAGTGGTCATTATGGACTGGAGTATGTATGAAACAGAAGCCATAACACAACTGTACAATAATAAATTTTACATGCATATGCCCCTGGACCCAACATTTAGGTTTAAACAAGAAATTGATGCCTTTTTAAAATTGGCACAGGAGGAAGGGATCATTGACCAGAGGATAGGATATCAGTTGACCATCCAAGATCCTAAATCACAATATCTATACCTACTTCCCAAAATACATAAATATCCTACCAAATCACCAGGTAGACCAATTGTCTCAGGTCGAGGATCTCTAACGGAACCTTTATCGGCTTTCCTTATTGAATACCTACAACCACTTCTTCCTTTGGTCAGATCTAGAATCAAAGATACCACCCAGTTTCTTAACATTATAAATGACACACAGTTGGAACCAGGTTGGCTTTTATGCACATTGGATATTACTGCCCCATACACTAACATCCCACATTGGGCAGGATTGGAAGTTATTCTATTCTGGCTGGACAAAGCTGAGCTATATACTCCCAGTTTTAACACTCTTCTTGTTTGCTTAGCTGAACATGTTCTTAGTAAGAATGTTTTTTACTTCCATGGGAGATGTTACTGACAGCTTAAGGGTACAGCCATGGGAGCGTCTTTCACTCCCATTTACACAGACCTCTTTATGGGCTACATCGAAGAACAACTGATATATGATGAGAATCACAACATATTCATAAATAACATGGATATTTGGAGACGTTATCTGGATGATTGTTGGATGGTGTGGAGGGGGGATGCTGGATATGCCGAGGAATTTGTAGAATACTTAAATGAAAATAAATGGGGAATTAATTTCACTCTTAATTATGACAGCCAAGAAATTATATTCCTGGGCATTCATATTTTATGTCAGGATGATCATACACTTGACACGCAGGTTTATAGAAAATTCCCCCCAATTCAACACCTTACTACATGCCTCCAGTCATCACCCCTTCCACATCATCTGGAACATTCCAAAATCCAAATTTCTACACATTAAGCATATATGTTCATCAGATGTAGCCTATAACACCAGTAAAAGTGATCTTTCTCAAAGATCTTTAAACAGGGGTTACCATGCAAAAAACATTAACAGTAACATTAACATTAACATTAGTGTATTATACCCAGCAAATACATGAGCAACTGTTTCAAGTTTTGTTTTTCAGAACCTGCATTTGTCTGTTTCTCCCACATGTGCAATGGACTTTGTAAACCAATATGTATGTAGTCCACTATACTGGGCCACCAATATTAACCTTTCAACTTTTGTTTTAAATTGACCTCTCTTTAACCATTACGACTCGACATAAGGATGTTCCAGGAGTGTTCTGTACTTGCAACTATGGTTGCATTATTCTGGCAGTCTGGAGTGTTTTGTACTTGCAGCTATATTTGTGCCTTTTCGACATTTCTTGCCTTCTCATCTGATCTTTCTTATACTCTTTCATTTATTTTTTGCTCATTCTGTTGCTGCCTGATTTTTGTCTATTTCTGGTGTGATTTCCATTTCCGTTTGACACCGATATGCTTCTAGTAAACTAAGCATCTTAGACGTCTCTCCTTTTGTTTTAAAACTTTTGTTACATTTGGATCTTTGAAGTCTGCAGATACTGTATATATGTAGTCCTATGACTGCAGATCTACACGTGTAATCAATCTCAAGGAGGCCCATTCACTCAGAATGAAGACTATATCTTCTTGGTATGCATTTATTATTATATACCATTTGATAAGCATGAAACATTTTTGTCCAAATGATCCAATATCTTTTGGGGCCAGTCAGTCATCCCAAAACAGTAAATTAGAACAGGAAATGCAAATCAGTTTATATAACTTTGTTCTGAGATGTCAGGGCTGTTTTCAGTACTAATTTTAGTCGGCTAAAATATTCTTTACTGAGTTTTGTTCCTATTTGTTCATGTTTTATTGTAGATCAAGCATTTTTATTGGCACAGAATGATACTTCAGATGTGAATAAATATTTAAATGAATATACAGATATACTAAGCAAGTGCAACAGTGGCTGAAAAGTATTATACAGTACCAGTAATCATATCAGAAACTTTAAGGGAAAAGTATGAGATACAGGTAAACAACAATGGTCATATGTCTTCTCTATCTAGCCAAAGAAGAGTTTACTTAGAACCACGCTCAACAAAACAGCAGATTAAAAAGATTAGTTGAAGGTGCTGATAATATGAATAGTGTAATAAATCTAGAATTCTGTCTTTAACTGATTTGATTATATCTATAGCTATGTCTATCTAGCTATGTGTGTGAGTGTGTGTGTGTGTGTGTGTGTGTGTGTGTGTGTGTGTGTGTGTGTGTATATATATATATATATATATATATATATATATATATATATATATATAAAATATATATATATATATATATATATATATATAGAATCACTACTAAATATCGAATGCCCAAAATCCCATTGCTTAAAACACAGAAACCACATGCCCGAAACCCCACAATACCGAATATTTAAAACCGAGAAATTCAAAATCGCGAAAGTTACACAACCAAACAGCACACACACACACACACACACACACACACACACACACACACACACACACACACACACACACACACACACACACACACACACACCTTCCCCCCACAACCAAACAATGCATCCTGCACTAGACATAGGCAGGGGGGCAAGTCTCCCTGCACCCCCCACACCCCTCCTACTTTATTATTCTAAATCTGAGATCGCACAGACACACAAGGCAAACTCACACCCACACATTACAGTCCCTCACACACAGGCACCACAGTCACAACACACACTTACACACACTACACCCCTCACTAACACACTTACACACACATACTTACCTGAACAGCAACACCAGAAGCGTTAACGCAAAATCCCTTAACATCGGGATTTTGCATTTCGCGCTTCTGGTCTTTTGGTAATGCGGGGTATCAGTCATCTGGTCTCGGTGTTTTCAGAATCGGGATTTTGGCCGTTCGGTATTTCGTAGTGATTTTATATATATATATATATATATATATATATATATATATATCTACATATATATATATATATATATATATATATATATATATATATATATATATAAAATTGCAAGTATTTATAAAGGATTGTAAATGAAGACCTAAAGTGCTTTCAATATACTATTACAACCAAATCAAAAAGATAAGTCAATGTATGCATGCAGTATTCTGTCTTTTAACTGATTTCATTACCATATATTGCAACAGTAGTTATAAAGAAAGGTAAAATAATGACTAAACTGCTTTCATTACAATATTGCAACCAAATCCATATCAGGCACAAATATGGAATATATTATAATTTATTATGTTACTGTCAGTAGAATGCAAACGTAAACTCCCCACTATGACTTGATAGGAATACACTCATTATTCCCATGTATGTTTATAGGTTCATAGGTTCATGGGTTCATACTAGGCTATCTGCCCTACAGCATTTATAAGCCTAGCCAGAGTGTGTTTGGCTATCATCACCCATTTTAAATTAATTTTGCTATGCCCTTTTTCGAGGTTAGTATACTGTGCTTAAGCACTTCCCATATCATTGCCCCTATGCATGCATAAGCACTTCCTATACATTTTGTTTTAGTTCAGCAAAGATTTAATAAAAATAAAATTGTTTGAAAATAATAAATGAATGATATATAATATGATATGTGTGAATTTATTGTGTTTATTTTTTATTTGTCTCCCCTTCCCCTTTCTCTCTTTTTCTTATTTTAATTATGCATTTCTTTGTCCTTCTTTATTTTATTTTTCTCATATTTCTATTCATTTTTTTTAAGATCCATATTCCTCAGGAACAGCCCAGCTGTATACCTCCCAGATTAAAGAACATTTATCCCCTACTTATTCAGAGACATAATCACAGGATCTAGATGGTGGCACCAATCATGTAGACACCCTGGCACGTGGCAGCCTGGCAAGCCGAACTGAATGGGGGCTTTGGGACTTTGTTGAAGACATGGTGGAGCAAGTCAATGGCCAATGTCTTCAGCCAGTCGAGGCTTCCCTGCAGTGTGTGGAATACTCATTCCTCTTCTGCAACACTCTCTGGTAGTGGAAATCTTTGAGTCTTTATGAACTGAGACCTGTTGTTGTCTGCATTTCTTTTCAGCCCCTTCCTTCCTTCCCTTGTCCTCTCTCCTATAGCCTGTTAACTATTCCTCACCCATACTACCCTCCTTCATAAAAATATTTCATAAACAAAATATATTAAACCTCTTTTTGGTTTTAAATATTGTATGAAAATAAACGTGCAAACTGCTGCCCAAAAGTCCACACCCAGAGAACCAAAAGTAATCAGGCAAAAACAGCAAGATAGGACCACCACGGCTCTAAAATCCAGTATTTATTCACACAGTGAAACAGGATAAGCGCTTTCACATGAACAACTCATGCTTCATCAGATCTCACAAGAAAACAAACAACACAGTTTAAATAACAATATATCGTGCCAATTAACTAAGATAAGCATCAATTAATCAAATAATCAAATTAAACAAAATCAATTAAAACCAATTAAAAATCAACAGAAGCTAACAGAGCTTTAAAGTGCAAGGCAGCTATCAACCAAAAACTGGTTTCCTTATCTACTTAATAACAAATTAATTTATTCACTTAATTATTTAAGGGACCGTGCCTCCAGTGCAGGTTTTATGCTGACACAGTTATTAAGCCCAGGATAAATATGGGCACATAATCTCAGGATCCATTTCAACTCAATGGATTCCAGATGGTTATTTAAGTTTTCCCCTCTCTCATTCTTGCATACAAGCTGTAAAACCATAAAGTTAAAGTTATGTAAATTATAGACAGCAACATGCTTTGCCAAAGCATTTTGCAAGTGCATGTTCTTTATATCATAGAGATGATTATACATCCTATCCTTCAACCTCCTAGAGGTCTTACCAACATAGAAGCAATCACAGCACTTACAGCTGGCAAGGTACACTAAATTACTACTGTCACAGGTGGCATTGAACCTGGGAGAAAACTTGAAATCCAGGACAGGGTGACTAAAAAACTGTGTCATAGATATCACACTATACATATTGCAGTGCCCACAAGGATAGGTGCCAAGTCTTGAATCCCTCACACTCTTAACATCACCAACATATATGACTTTGTCATTACACAAAAGTCGTTTCAAATTTAAGCTGTTTCTATAAACAAAACAGGGTACCTACCCAACTATGCTGGCTGTAGTAGAATCCACAGTAAGTACATGCTTCTTTTCAGCCCCTTCCTTCCCTTGTCCTCTCTCCTATAGCCTGTTAACTACTCCTCACCCATACTACCCTCCTTCATAAAAATATTTCACAAATAAAAAAGTACAGTTTTGTACCTACCATAAATGTAGATGTCCGATAGATATGCAACTGCAGTCCTGACATATGGGTTGTCCTGCTTCAGGCAGCCCTTCGGTCAGCCGGATTCCAAAGTCTGGGTCCGGCGTCGGCTGATGTCGCCTCCTCCAAGACGTCAGAGCGGCTGGGGTATAAAGGCATCCGCTGACGCCATCTTCTTCAGTGTTTCTTGCCCCAGATGCCAGGTGCCCTCCAAGGAAGGCTAAATTTTGTGAATGGATAAGCAAAAATTTCAAGACATGCACAACAGTAATAAACAGATACACCATAACAGATATCCCCAGCTAAATAGGAGAGGGGGAAGGACCCAAGGGAAAAAACAGAGGGGTAGGAGGGAGGGAAAACCTGACTGCAGTTGCATATCTATCGGACATCTACATTTATGGTAGGTACAAAACTGTACTATGTCCTTCAAGAATGCAACTGCAGTCCTGACATATGGGTTGAATACCATAGCCAAGCTGGGGGTGGTAGGATCTAAGCAAGGGATGGTGTAGCTAAAAGACCCTACAGGACTGCAGAAGCAAAGCCTGCTCGGGATCTGGAGTATAAAGGCAGGTTGTAGTGTTTGGTAAATGTATGCACGGAGCTCCATGTAGCAGCCTCTAGAATGTCTTTTGTAGCCACTCCTCTTAGAAAGGCTGTGGATGTGGCTATAGCTCTGGTTGAGTGTGGTCTTATATTGGCTGGCACACTCTTTCCATGGAAGGAGTAACAGAATCTGATGCAGTGTCCAATCCATTTTGAAATTGTTTGTTTAGAGACTGCCTTTCCTTGCACTCCAGCAGCATAGGCTACAAATAGTTGGTCAGACTTCCTGGTGGTCTTTGTTCTGTCCAAGTAGTAGCGTAATTGTCTGTGTATGTCTAAAGTATGCAGCAGCTTTTCCCCTTTATTTTGAGGATTGGGAAAGAAAGTAGGCAGGTGAATTGCTTGATTTAGAGACACCCTGGATATCACCTTTGGCATGAATGAAGGATTGGTCCTTAGAGAAACTCTGTCTTGATGGAAAATGAGAAAGGGAGGTACTGCCATGAGGGCCTGTATCTCCGAGACTCTTCTTGCTGAGGTAACTGCCAACAGGAAGGCTGTTTTCCAGGAGAGGAATTGCATTTCTGAAGTTGCTGCTGGTTCAAAAGGAGGAAGAGTTAATTTTTCCAAGACATAGTTGAGGTCCCATGCAGGAACTGGTGGTTTTCTGGGAGGCTTGATATTCTTTATCCCTCTTAGAAACTGTCTTAGCAAGGGATGCGAAAACACAGGTGGATCACAGTTGAAGTTTGCTGAGATTGCTGAAGCGTGTATTTTAATGGATGAATATGAGAGGCCCTTATGAAACATTTCTGCCAAGTATTCTAATGTCTGAGGTATGCTCATCAGTGATGCATCCTGTCCCTTTTTGGCATTCCAGATGATGAATCTCTTCCATTTGGCCGCATAGGTTTTTCTGGTGGAAGGTCTGCGTGCTTCCATCAAGATTTCCTGAACCTTTTCGGAGAGGGTGTCATGGGACAAAGTCAGGGAACCCTCCAAGCTGCCAGTTGCAATGTTTTCAGGTTTTGATGAACAGTCCTGTAATTGTGTTGTGTTAGTAGCAGAGGCCATTGGGGCAAGGGCCACGGTTTGGAGTGAGTTATGCTCAGTAGCAAGGGATACCAGTGCTGCCTCGGCCAGTCTGGGGCTATCAGTATTCCTTTTGGTTGCTCTGCTTTGATCTTCAGTAACACCTTGGCCAGTAATGGTAGAGGAGGGAATGCATAGATTTTCAGGGTATTCCAGCTGAAGGAGAGAGCATCCATTCTCCAGGATAGAGGATGGTGTGTCCTTGAGCAGAACTTGTCCAGGTGGTGATTTAGATGAGTAGCAAATAGATCTATGTCTGGTCTTCCCAATGCAGTTGTTATTTGTGAAAAAATGTGTGGATGCAGCATCCATTCGTGTGGATCCATGAAATTTCTGCTCAACCTGTCCGCCAGTACATTGTCCTTGCCCGGAACAAACTGGGATTGCAAATGGATGTTCAGTTTCAGGGATTTTTCCCAAAGAGCCATTGTTAGTCTGCAGAGGGGATACGAGTGAGTGCCTCCTTGTTTGTTTATATTCCACATGACAGTGGTGTTGTCTGTCCTTATTAGCAGATGGCCTTGTTGAAGAGATTTTCCAAAGGCTTCTATGGCATGCATCACTGCCAACATCTCTTTTTGATTTATGTGCAGAGGCATTTCCTTGGGAGTCCATTGGCCTTGAATGCATCTGTCCTCCATGTGCGCCCCCCATCCATGATCTGAGGCGTCTGTTGTAATGGTTTGACTTGCTTGAACTTTGTTGAAGGACATGCCTTGGTTTAACTGACTTGCTTGAGCCCACCGCAAAAATTCCCTTTGCAGGCATGGAATGAGTGGTATTACGTCTTCCAGGTTGTGGCTGTGTTGTGACCATAAGCTTTTTAGATACCATTGTAGCTTTCTCATGTGTAGTCTTGCCAGGGGGATCAGAAGGATGCAAGATGCCATGAAACCCAGGGCCTGCAGGATCTTCCTTGCGGTCAGCTGGGTAAGTTTTGCTAGGCTTTTGAAGTAATCTGGTAAATGCTGTTGTTTCTCCTCTGTGAGGAAAGCCATTTGTGATTGTGTGTCCAGTTTTGCTCCTAGAGAAATAATCTTTTGGGATGGTAATAGTCTTGATTTTTGAATGTTGACTGTGTATCCCAAAGCCTGTAGCAACTGAATGACATAGTCCAAGTTTTTTATCAATGCTTGTTTGCTGTCTGCTTGTATGAGGCAGTCGTCCAGGTAAGGGTATATTTGAATTCCCTGGAGTCTGCAATGTGCAACTACTGATGCCAGGCATTTCGTGAATACTCTGGGCGCAGTAGATAAGCCAAACGGCAATGCTGAGAATTGATAATGCTCTGTTCCTGCAAGAAATCTGAGGTATCTTCTGCAGCTGTGTCTGATTGGGACATGCAGGTATGCCTCCTTGAGGTCCAGAGTAACCAGCCAAGACCCCTTGCCCAGCATGGGAAGGAGTTGCTGTAACGTCAGCATTTTGAATTTTGGCACAATTAGAAAGGTGTTTAGAATAGACAAGTTCAGTATAGGCCTCCATTGCTTTTCTTTTCTTGGAACAAGGAACAGTCTTGAATAGAATCCCTGGCCTTGTTCCTGAGGAGGTACTTTTTCTATAGCTTTTATTTGTAACAGCTTTGCAACTTGTAAGAGAGCCTCTGCCCTTTGATTTTGTGGCAGGTTTGGCATGCCTTGTCTCATTGGTAAGGTGTGGAAGTGGAACCTGTAACCTCTGTCTACTATGTCCAGAATCCATTTGTCCTTGGTTAAAATGTGCCAGTTCTTTGAGAATAAGGATAATTTTCCACCTAGAGGAGCTTCTCTTTGAGCCTTGGTAGGCGGATTGATAGTCAAGTCATTGTGATTGTCCCTGTGGTGCAGGCGAACTCCCTGCGCCACTTCTTTGATTTGGTGGTTGCCATTGGCGGCCCCTGTAGGAGCCTCGGTATTGCCCTCTACCTCGATCACGCCTGTTCTTTCCCCTTTGAAACTTGTCCGAGTCTGGAAAGGACCAATTCTTAGAAGGCCAATTCCTACTGAATCTGGGAGGTTAAACCTGGAGAAAATCCTTGACAGTCTGTACTGATTTTGCCTTTTCCTCAATAGACTTCAGCACATCCTGTGCATTAGCACCAAAAAGCTTCTGTTTTTCCAGAGGTGTATCCAGGAGCTTAACTTTAACATGGTCTGGCAGTGGCTGTTCTTTCAACCAAGCATGTCTACTTATAACGGCCCCAGTCATGGCTGCCCTACATGAAGCTTCCAATGCATCATAACCACACTGTAGAAAATGATTGCTAACCTGCTGAGTGTTATGAACCAAATCCTGCAATGCCTTTCTATCTATAGGCTCAGGAGAGGCTAACTTTTTCTGCAAATCATCCATTAAGAAATCCTGGTACTGAAACATATGAAAAAGGCAGTTAAGTGACCTCATGGCAAGGGTGGAAGAGGTATAAATTTTTTTGCCCCATCTCTCCAGGGACCTAGCTTCCCTGTCAGCGGGCAGAGGGTTTTTGGCCGAAGAAGAAGCCACTGCCTTGGGGCCCTGTGAAATAGTCTCTAAATCCACAGAGTGGGCCTTAAAGAGATGCTTATGGGTTTCAGGGACCCTGTAATATCTGTCAGGTTTGACAGGAGCAGGAGGGAGAGAATCAGGCGAAGCACTGGAGTCTGAGTATACATCATCAAGGACATCCAACACTGGAGGGATAGCTAAAGGTCTTTGTTGGGGTAGCTTAAGGAAGGTACGTAGCCTTTTCCTGGAGTCAGAGAATTCCTGACCCTGCCACTGAAAATGTTCTCTCATGGAGTGGAGAACTTCACCAAAAGAAATATCCCCTGGAGGGGAGGCAGAGGGAATAGAATCCTCAGCATCCGAATCCTCATAGGCCTGGAAGGATTCTTCCTGGGTATCTGAGTGCTCCGAATCCCCAGAGGCTTCATCAGAGGAGAGGGTGTCTGTCTGCTCAGTTCTAGGCCTTTTATCTGCAGGCGGCTGAGAACCTCTGATAAGAGAGATTAAATCTGCAGCAAGAGTCATGATCTGTCTATCAGAAGAGGGACCCTGAGCAGTAGGCTTAGGGTGGGCCTTGGCCTGGCTGGCAGCCTTAGCACGTGCAAAGGCCTTGATGGACATGGATACCGGAGGCCTAGCTGCCCCACGTGCAGGGGTAACCTTGTCCACAGGAATGGTGTCGGGTAAATCCAGAACTTCGGTTTCTGGAGGAAAATCAACAACCAGCACCGGTGAAATCTCGGGGACCAAAGAATGCGTTAAAGTGGTGTCGTCGGCCTGGGGTGGTAGAATTACCGCTTCCGAAGGGACCGAAACACTCACGGAGGGCTTAGGTGTGGTATCGGTGGAAGACGCGGGCCGAGGATGTCGGTCCCGGTCCTTGCATTTTTTGGTAGATTGAGTTGTCGGTTGTTCCAACGGCATGATATAAGCAAAGGATTTGCCAAAAAAGTCTTCGGCAAATTCTGCCCGGCGCCTGAGTGTGCGCTTATTAAAGCAAGCACAGGCAGCACAGGCCGAGACATCGTGGTCTGGGCCCAGGCAAGGGAGGCAGTAAGAATGGAAGTCCTTATGAGGTATTTGTTTACCACAAGACAAACAATTATTAACTTTTTCAATTTTTTCTGACATCGGCTGAGGCAAGAAAAAATGTTCCCCAACGGGGTACTTAGCTTTTAGATGACTTCGGTAACTGAAACACAGGAGCTGACCGACCGGCACTTGCGAACTGCTTCTGCTTCAGGCACCGCGCGGCAAGAAAGACTGAAGAAGATGGCGTCGGCGGATGCCTTTATACCCCAGCCGCTCTAACGTCGGGGAGGAGGCGACATCAGCTGACGCCAGACCCAGACTTTGGAATCCGGCCGACCGAAGGGCTGCCTGAGGCAGGACAACCCATATGTCAGGACTGCAGTTGCATTCTTGAAGGACATCATAGTACCTTTCCTCTCACACCTCCTGCAGCTCAGCTCTCTTCATGCATTTCCTCTGCATTTCCATCTTTGTTGTGTTTCCCCTCTTCTTCCCCTTTCCATCCTTTAAAGCAAACAACAGGGTGCCCACATATGGATACCACTATATAAAACATAAACAGGGTGCCCACATATGGATACCGCTATATAAAACATAAACAGGGTGCCCACATATGGATACCACTATATAAAACATAAACAGGGTGCCCACATATGGATACCACTATATAAAACATAAACAGGGTGCCCACATATGGATACCACTATATAAAACATAAACAGGGTGCCCACATATGGATACCACTATATAAAACATAAACAGGGTGCCCACATATGGATACCGCTATATAAAACATAAACAGGGTGCCCACATATGGATACCGCTATATAAAACATAAACAGGGTGCCCACATATGGATACCACTATATAAAACATAAACAGGGTGCCCACATATGGATACCACTATATAAAACATAAACAGGGTGCCCACATATGGATACCACTATATAAAACATAAACAGGGTGCCCACATATGGATACCGCTATATAAAACATAAACAGGGTGCCCACATATGGATACCACTATATAAAACATATTAAACATTTACATTTTTAAATATTCATAATAAAAGCTGCAGAGTCCACTGCTTGCCTTAAGTCTTTCAAGTGAGACTACAGATAATTGTGTTCATCCACAACATCTGAGAATATACAGAGTCAAACAGAGCATATTACTTTCACATAGCCCTTCACAATTACTTAATGCTTTCTTTCAGGTACTTTACACTTTTGCCATAAGTAGATGTATTTATCAAACTGCCTTTGCATTTCTTTAGTCAGTGTAATAACCTGCACTTAATGAATCTGCATACAGGTGTAGAGTCATTCTTTGCAAATAACTGCTATGCAGGTGCAAAACCTGGGAATATAAATATCATCCAAAGTGTTTGAAGGACTTGTGCTAATGGTTAGGAGTCTCTAGCCATTATTTTTGTCCCTTTGTAATGTGATTAGTTTAGCAGATTCCCTTTCCCTTTGGAAGTGCTACAATTATTGTTTTCCTATTATTTTTTGAAAGATATTTATGCTCCCGCATACTGTGGTACAGTAAATGTAATGCTTTAATTACTGTGCCTCCTTCTCCTCACAAAATTGCAGAAACTTCTTACGATCCTATTGTTTTATTAACTTTTGAATAATTTATTACCTCTACTTCTTCTACTGCTGTGTTCCTTTCAGATATGTATTGGCAGCAGTTGTCCACTCTAGATCGTGGAATTATATCCATTATTCTACTTATATGCATACTGTCTTAGGTGTAGAGTAGGAATCTGCATAAAACAGCTTCTAAGACTACTATTACATATTTTATTTTAAATACTATTTCCCTTATGTATTCTTGATGGTGAAATTATTTTTTTTTTTGCTTTATTCATCTCCATAAATTTCCATGTCAAAAACTTTGTGTTGCTTTCCCCATTAAACAACCAGATGCCTCCTGTTTTCATAAGTTCTGCATCTGCTCCTGCCGCTGACTGAAAGAGGACTTTAACTTTGACATTTTGAGATTGTTCTTTCATTATTCATGGAAAGTCTGTCCAACTGTGAAACAGACACTTGTACAAAGCAGTTCCTTGTCTTAGTTATAGTTTTGTTAGTCTTACTGACATGCCTCCCTTCCCTTGCTGTAACTTCAACCCCTATTGCTGCTTTAATTTTATTCCACTTTCCCACTCCTTCCTCTGTTATACTAGGATTATTATTTACCACTTATTTTACTATATATTGCAGTTTCAGCTTTGCTTCTTTATTTTTCCTTTTGTAATGTACTGGTTTCTGTTTATGCTACATGTCATGTTCTCACTTTATATGCACAGGGAAAGTAATTGGACCATGGTCAGATATGGATTTCCTACTTGCCTGTGTCGTGCTTCAAGAAAAGGTAAAGTGTAGCTTGTCCCTGTGAAAATTCTCCTATAATTCCACCCAATTGTCTTCAGAAATCTTTTCCAGTGCCACTGTTCTTGCTTTAGCATCCTAATCGATTTTTAAAGCCAGTCTTTGTTTGGATCTAAGATTAGACTGAAATCCTCTGCCATGACTCCCATATAGCTAATTTTCTTCTGTTTATCCCAACTGCTAAAAATAAAAGCTAAAAAGGAGAGTAGTCTTAAGTATACATTTCAAAAATCAAACAATGTTCTGATCCACTCATTACTTATTTGTTGTGCAAAAATAAATCATTATTAAAGAGGACTGCTACCCCTTTACCTCCTTCTAGTTTACAGCTACAACAGATTTTCTGAAATATTTTATTTATTATTTTTACTAAATCCTTTGCCTTTAGTTTGGTTTCCTGTAGACAGATGATTAGACTACTACGTATCTCTTCCTTGAAAAATGTTTCCTTCATATTGGATCCAACCATCCTCTAATGCTGGCTTTAAGAAATCTTAACATGTCTTAATTTGGAAATTGCTGCATTCCATTGTGATTAGCACCCCATTTTGATTGAATCTGGTATAAGCTCTAGGTATAAAATCTGCACTGTATTTTTTACACAAATGTAGCATCAGTACTTACGTCCAGATAAAGTCTTGGCCAGAAGTCATTACCTACTGTACATTCCAAATCACTAGTTTGCAAATCCTTTGTATTGATCCATATAAGTATCTTAAATGTATACGTTATTTAATAAAATAGATGCAGTAGTCATGGCACATGTCACTAAGCATATATAACATGACTTCTGAATAATTAAAACTCCTTTAGACTTATTAAGAAAGCCCATAACATTACATTGTTTGCAGTTCAAATGCATATGTTAAGGAACATTAAATTTCATGCATTGCCCTCCTCCACTACTGTTATATACTAAATACACTACTGACTCATCTGATGTTTCATAACTCTCTCAGCATAGTGAAACATTGCATATGTTACTTTCACTTAATCCTTTGCAGAGCCAGCTTGGTACAAATTTTCCTTTAACTCTCTTGTTATACTTTGGGCCATGTGTTAAAATGTAGTTACCAGATAAACACAGATCTATAAGGTAACTGATTCAAATTCTGTTGGTTAGCTTTATCATTAGGAAATGAGAAATGTCTTATGTTGTTTTAATTTGCCTCTTTGTAGCATCATATCAGTACAAACGTCCAATATGCTTTCTTTTCTGCTGAGTGAGGGATACGTACATAGTTAGCATACCAAAATTTAGTTAAATTAACAGATAATGTATATACAACTCATGATATCTGTTATCAGTTTGGCAAGGCATTATTCATATTATCACTTTCTTTATATATAGTCACTTCAAATCATACCTCTCACCCTCTTAGCACAAGAAATTTGGACAAAGCCTAAAATAGTGGGGATGGGGCAAAGGCTCAAAATAGGGACAGATTTTAAATATTGCTATTATAAATTTAGACGGTTGCTAGAATAACAGGATTTGTCTTAGCATTCATTTTCTGAAGGGTTTGAAGTCTGAAACTGAAATATACAAAATTATTTAGTAACTTCAGTCCTCAGTGATTTTCCAGAAAACCACAAATTTTATGAAGAACAGATCAAAAATATGAGGCAAAATCTGGACAGCCTGTGAAAATCTGGACATTTGAGAGCTATGCCTCAGCTTCTTACAGTGTACTCTCTAATAGATGCATATTCTTTATAGGTTCATACTATTCAATCAGTCTGCAGACTACTACATGCTTAGCCAATAACCAGTCAGTGACCAAAAGTGAGAATCAAACCCTGTACCTTGTGTCTGCAAAGTAAACTCCTCAACCATTTTACCAACTTCCAACCTAATCTTATCATTGTATTATCCTGAAATGGATATTTAAAGCAGTTGTATACATTGTTAGTTACTCCTATTGCAGCTTTTGCTTGTATATTAGCACCTAACTCTAGGTATATATTAAACATCCTGCCACATTGAATTTATCTTTCATTGGGAAAATAAATGTTCATAAGACAGTAGAATTCATTGCACATTTCTTCAACACTTATTTTAAGTGCGCTCTGCATGTCTCCTATTACAAGACTGTCACTTTAATTTTATTGCAGCATATCCTGTTTAATGCACTAAACAGATAATGTTAGCAAAATTAAAAACCCTCGTATACTGTACATTCATTGTTTTACTTGCTTTCTTGCAACCTATTAATACATTGCAGCAACATAACAAAAGAACAGCTGTGAAACAACTTATCATAACAGTAGATGTTATACTGATCACTGCTGCAGTATTCCATACTGTTGACTTATCTTGCCAAATAACCTGGGTGTCTGACAGAGGTGTCAAAGCAAAAAGCTTCCATAGAGCTATGCTTTGAGTGTATGACCTGATCCCATGGGCATAAGGGTACATAAGCTGACATATGAGTGTAAGTCTTCAGACCATCTCCAAGCCAGAATGCCTGCAGGGGGGCTGAGAAACAAATAAACTGATTAGCGAAGAGGGGGATGATAAACTGTAGATTGGTCCCCCTTGGTCCATGAGGAGAAGGGAAGAAGAAACAGAAAAAGGGGAAAGTAGGATGGGAAAGAATGCTTCAACAGTGATCATTAGGACATCTACTGCTATTCTAAGTGCTTACGCAAGTGTACTACATCCTTCCTTAGATCACTGTTGAAGTATTCCATACTGTTGGATGACTCCCAGAGATTATGAAGTGCATGGGAAGGATGGATGAGAAACAGGAGAACTACTGAGTAATCCAGAGAGGACTTGTACTGGTGATTGTAGCTCTGGATTTAGAGAAAGCATCCACCCTGTAATGTTTGGCAAAGGTATGCACAAAAGGTGAAGTAGCTGCTTCCACAATTATTCTAAAGTCAGTCCCCTTGTAAGATGCTCCAGATGAGGCCACTGCTCTGGTAGAATGCATCTTTGCTGAAGAGGTGTGGATTTGCCTTGTTGGGTGCAACAAAAGGTGATGGATTTAGAAATCCAGTAAGCAATAGTTTGCATAGGTTGGCTTGGACTCCCTAGCTTGGAATCCTGGAAAGTGACAAATGTGACAAACATTTGGACTGACTTGCTGAGGTCTTTAGTCTTATCAAGGGAGAATCTTAGTTGTCTATGCACATCAAGAAAATGTACTTTTTTGAAATTTTTACAGGGATGGCAAAGTAGGAAGATCTATAGCCTGATTGAAAGAGAGTTTATTTGTTACTTTAGGCATAAACAATGTATTCAACCTTAAACACACTCTATCCTTCTGAAAAATAAGGATGACAGGGGATGCCATAAGGGCTTGAAGTTCAGAGACTAATCTGGGTGAGGTGATTGCTACCAGAAGAATGATCTTCCAAGTACAGTTAATAGGATCTGGTGCCCCTTGCTTATTTATATACCACATGGCCATTGTGTCATCTCTGAACACTCTTAATGGACCTGGGTTCCAAGAAAGAGAGAAAATCTACAGGGCCTGTGTTGGTGCCCTCATCTCCTTCAGATTGTTGTGCTCTGATCTTAGATTTGTTGTCCATTGTTCCAGGGCTCTCAGGTTGCCTGTCCATTCTCCCCATGCAGCACCTGATGCATCTGTGTGCAACTCTTGCTGCAATGGCTGCAGTATACAAGGAAGACCTGGGATAAGCCTTATCTGTGATACCCACCAAAGGATTTTATTCTTCAAAGAAGGCACACGAGGAATCTGTGTGTACAGGAAATGTGAATGTTGGGACAAGGTGGATTTCAGGTGCCACTGGATTTTCCTCATATGCATACTAGTGAAGGGAACCATGGGGGTTGTTGCTGCCATGAAATCCACTGCTCAGAGGATCTCCTTTGCAGGACAGAACTAAAAAGGAAAAAGAAAAAGGAAGTAACTGGTGAGGCTCTGCACTTTGTCTGGTGTTAGGAAAGCCTGCATGAATTTGGTGTCTATTTTGCATCCCAAGAAGACTAGGTCCTGGGTTGGTTTCACATAGGACTTCATTAAGTAGATTGTGAACTTCAGACCTTGAAGTAGTGACAATGTGAAGCTGAGATGAGTTAACAGTATCTGTTGAGAAGGTGCCTGTGTTAGCAGGTCATCCAGCTAAGGGAATGTATGAATTCCCTGGGTCCTGCAATATGCTATGACTGGAGAAAGACACTTTGCGAAAACTCCAGAGGTTTAGAGCATCCAAATGACAAAACAGAATACTGAAAGTATGATGAGAAAGAGGAAAAACCTCAGAGGTTTCATGGTGAATAGGAATGTGGAGATAAGCATCTTTTAGTTTTAGAGATACCAGAAATGCATTTGGAAGTATGACCGGCTGCAGAGCTTCTAGGGACAACTTCTTGAAGGATGTAACATGGAAGAAGGTATTGAAAGTGAAACGATGCAGAACAGGTCTTCCATCTCCTCCTTTTCTTGAGATGAGGAACAGTCTGGAAAAGAAAACTTTTTCCTATATATTTTGCAGACACTGTTTCTATTGTCCCTTGTTCTAGAAATGATTGGATGATGGGAGAAAGCAATTGCATCTGAATGTAAACATGAGGAGGGATGCCATTAAATTAAGGATTGTTATTTCAAGTCATTTTATACCAGTTTTGAAAGACGGAAAGAAACCATTTGTCTGAAGTGATGACTAGCCAGATTTTAGGGACAAAGTAAACCTTTTGGATAGGGTTAGGGATAGACTGAGAAGTGAGGGAGGTATTAGTAGTCAGACTGACTTGTCTGTGTTGGGAGGCCTCCAAGATCTAGGGTCCCTGTCTGGTTTGTTTTGGAATCTTTTCCTAAGCATTTTCTTGGCCTTATGTGAAGACCTATACTCCCTGTGAGCTTTGTTTAAGGGAGAGTTTAAAAGTTTTACATGGCTCCTTAACACATAACCTACAGCTGCTGCCCTGAAGGCAACTTATACTGCAATCTAGCTGCATTTTATGCTGAGTCTAGCCACTTTAAAGGTCTGAACCACCACAGAAAAGACCTGTTGTTTACTACCTGGGTCCCCAGGGGTGAACAATGTTTTATTTAAGTTGCCAAGGCTAGACAATAAGTATTTTGTCATTTAGGTCTGATAATTGCGAGCTCTAAAAGACAGAGTGGAAGATGTTTAAACCCTTTTTCCCAATCTGCCCATTGCTCTCCTGTGTTAATCTAAAGGAAAAACATGGAACCAAGAAGTAACTTTGTGGGTTTTTCTGGGGTCATGGAAAACAGAAACAGGTCTGCCACTGGGTTTTTGTACAGGAATTTCAAGCCTTCATGTACTCTACAAAATCTATCAGGCCTTTGGGAGGTGGTGGCTGTGAGTCAGCAATCATGCAATTGGATGAAAAGCCATCAAGCAAGGCCCCTAGGACAGGTGTCACAATTACAGGACAGGGGTGCCTACTTCCAGGAGATTATAATATGTCTTAGAACCTCTGAAATCTTCTTTGATTCTCAGTCAAAATGTTTCATCATATTAACAATGGTTTCTCCAACCTTCTTTACCAGGGGAGTGAAGGGAAAGGGAATCCTCATCATCAGAGGCCACTTGGCCTGGTGAGTGAATAGGAATGTGACGATAAGCATCTTTTAGTTTTAGAGATACCAGAAATGCATTTGGAAGTATGACCGGCTGCAGAGCTTCTAGGGACAACTTCTTGAAGGATGTAATATGTTACACCAAGGAGTGTTCATCCATGTTTATTACAACCTCTTCATTCTCAGAAGAGGAATCTAAATGTTTCTTTTGAGGAGTGATGGTAGAAACTAAAGCAGGAGTAGGTCCTGCAAAAGATGATGGCCTGAGAGCCACTATGGCCTTGAATGAACAGGCCCTGCAAAAAATCCATCCATCCATTCCTTTTCCTTGGATGTCTGGGGGGAGGGAAACATTTTCAGTGTTTTTTTTTTTGTTGGCGCAATGACCACTTTGACTAACCATAGAGGCTATGACCCCTGACAAACTTAAATAAGTAACCCTGTGGTAAGTCATTACATCCTTTGGAAATTATTAAGTGGGGTTCCCTCTTCCAGCCATCATTGGTAGCTTTAGTTGTTTTGGACATGCGGACCTTAGACGCCAAGCTGGCCTCAGGCAGTGTCACTGTACTGGGCATCTGAGTAGATGTCAGGCATAACGCAGGTTCCAAAACTTCTGCAGGTATGTAGGAGTCAAATTGGGCAGTCATGGTTTCAGGCCTAGATCTCTTAATTTTTCTTTTGTACTAGTGAGACATCAGGGGTAGAAGTGTATGCCATACTAGCTTGATGAGTGCTTAAGGCACTGAGTTTACAAGTATGAACTTAAGATGAAAGGACTGAGAGGTCATAAAATGTTTATAATCATGCTCTGCATCTAAGCAGAAAAGTAACAGTGAGTGGAGATACTTGTAGGGAATCGGCCTACCCATACTTTCCCCTCTTAGCTAACATCTAATAGAGTGACAAATAGCAATGCAACTGAGAAGAAAATAAGTAACCTTCCTCAATGAGTCACTTATTTGAACCAATGAAGCTAGTGGTATCCACGACCACCCACAGAACAGACTAACGGGTGTGAGACCTGTGCTCAGATTGGCAGCAAGAAAGTCTGAGGATTCCCATTCATATGTCTGCTTGTGCATATTATGCTTAGGTCATATGCTGGACATATAGCACAATGGAAGATTTTTAGCTTTGATACATACAGCCAGGCATTCAGATTATTTGGTGATATAATCCTTCAGTGTGGAATACTAAAACGGTGATCTAAGGAAGGACATCTATTGTATACTTAAAGCTGGTACTCCAAACATTACTACAAAGTTTATCTTACCTTTGCTAATGTTCTTTTATTTCCTGCCCTTATTCCATAGATTATTTTATATGTCCGCTATTAACTTTTCAAACACAATCCTCAAGTCCCTACTTGGAATTTCTTCTGATAGTTAATAACTTTCAGATTTATTCTTATGATTTTTCAGGTCATCATTTCCCATTTGACTCTCCAGGTAGTTTTCTCTCTGATTTTATGCAGCTTTTCTCTGTTCTGAAAGGTTTATTATTTGTAGTTTTGCTGCACTACATTCCAGCCTCTTTCACTGCTATGGAAAATCTCTTAAATAACAGTGCCATCTTATCTTCTGAAGGGACTTTCTGAATTTTTAATTAATACAGTATCCTTGTCACTTACCATGTTGTTTAGAATAAATTTGCTTTTCTGTGTAGAATTACATTTTTGAAATTTTCCTCTGTCACCGGAGAGCTCTGAACTGGTGCTACCAGCATCTTAATAGATAGCCCCCACCACCAGCTTTAGCTATACTGGTCTCTAAATGGGATACAATGCATCATTTTTTACACTAACTACCTACATTGTGCAATGTGAAAACACATATTACCTTCTATTGATTCATATCAGAACATCATTATTACTTGTTATTTTAAAGCAACAGTCTTGTATTATAATTTGAATGCGTACTCTTTACATTGACTTTCAGTCCAGAAGACAGCTGAAATTGATCCTCACATTAGTCTATTATTTTTGGTTAGTAAACTGTGCTGCTTTTTGGCATTGTAAAGTACACATGAACAAGTTACTATTCCAGTCACATATTCTCTGTTATAAGAATGCATTCATTACAATTTAACTTATGTCACTAATAACTTCTAAATAACTAAGTCTAAGTTAAATTAACAAAATAATTCCAAACCGATGGAAGCTATATATGGGGCCCAAAGAAGGATAGATTAACAACTTTTAGAGGCCATTATTCATATGAAGCTTCAGACAAGGACAATGATTTGAAATCACTCCAGGAATTCATTAAAGGGCCTAACATGAGCCATATAGCTCTTGCTAAAAAGGCCCTACTCCCTCAAAGCCATATTTTGCAATTCAGAGACTTGTTCGCCCTGATGCTGAAAGACCTCATTATCAGTTAATTTGAATGTCTATGAATTGCAGTTACTACAGCAATGCACAGGTCATTGCTGATCTGGAAGTCAGCTGTTGCTCATGTAGGCACTGGCATTCCACCCCCGTTATTCTTCCATATGTGCATGTACATATTAAACATAAACACACACAAACACTACAGTCTCTGTACCTGTCCCCCTGATTTCTCTACTCTCCCACGTGTCCCTACACCCCCAATCAATGTAATAGTTTGTGAGTATATTCTCTGATGTCTAGTATTTCCCCCACCACCTGATTCTGGTATTGCTATATGTGCTGTTATGGTATAAATCCCTGGTTTCCACTTATAAAGATTTTAAGAAATATGCATTTAAAGTAGTTAAGCAAGTACATTTGCACAAAAGGTTGGCAACTTTAACAACATTTTGCAAGGCAAGGGAGTCCACTGGCAATTACTGTTGGCAGCTGTTGGCAGCTGATAAATTACCAGGTTTAATCCAATGTATCAGCAGCAAATGCATTTTAAAATTAAGGGGACTGTATTAATTCTACTAGTTTTCATTAAAAGGTTGTACATGTTATGATGTTTTCATATATTCCCTTTTTATATACTGTTTTTATATTTTTGGAAAATGTGTGGTCAGATTACTGTATCGTGTAACCATAATTGTCATTATCATTATCAACCCCCCCACACTTTTTCCTATTTTCTACATAGGGTCAGGGTGTTACGTCTATTGTTGCCATCTCTCCCTCTGAACTAAATGCCACTGTCTCCTATATTTGACAGTCAACAGGTCTTTTCTCACACAGTTCATCCACATCATTCCTAGACCCCCTTTTTTCCTCTTGCCTTCTTCCTTTCTGTCCCAAATCCCTTCAACCAGACTGTCTTCTTCTTTTCTGCATGTGTGCCTGAACCACCATAATCTGTTCTGTCTGACCTTATCTGCAATTAGAGCTACTCTGTCTTCTGCTCTGATGTCATTATTTTTCATCTGTCCTACAATGGGTTTCCTACCACCCCCTCAGGCATTTCATCTCCATCACATCTAGCTTCCACAACTGCTCAGTCTTTACTGATCTGGTTTCTGTACCATTCATTTCTGCTGTTTTGCGGTGGTGGTGCTGCGGTAGCTTTGTCGCCTCACAGTTAGACGTTGCCCGTTCGATTCTCAGTTAGAGCGTCTTCTGTGTGGCGACATGCGTGAATGGGTGTTCCTTCATTGAAGGTTGTGCATTAGGCCTGGCAAGCCAGCATGTAAAACTCTACTGCCAATCATTAGCAGACCGGAGTTCCTCTGTGGCAACCCCTAACCAGGAAAAGCCGAAAGACACAAACAAACTTTTCAGCTTCTTTGGCGGTTTTGTCATACATTACAAATGACACTCTATGCTGGTTGGCTGCAGTCCATCTGATTCTGGCTTTGACCATTAGTGGGTTTTAAAATAACCTGGTATGTTATCAGAGCCTATGAAATACGTCTTCTTAACTTTTTCCCCTCCCACACACCAACCATCAGCTATTCCCAGTGCCCCAGTGTACCTACCCCATATAATCTCCCCAGACTTGTTCCACAAGAGTTGGGCCAAACAAGGGTCATTAGGGCATCCTGTGACTACATATCATTTTTGCTGCTTTTGGGGCTGCTCTGGGGGCTTGTAATGACCCCCTCCTCTGTGTTTGCTCATTATGTTCAAGGCTACACCCCTTTATGAAACATGTCTCCCTACAGGAAATGCCTAGATGAATGCCCCCCACCGCTGGGAGGGTACTCCATCCCTCCATCCCTCCCTCCCTGTGTCTCATACACCCAAGCTGCTAATTTAACCTAGGTCACCTGTGCCATAGGTAGGGATTTATTCCTCTATGCCAATGCAGTGGCTTAGTCTTCTAAACTCTTGAGGGGGCTGATAAAACTTCCAATGTAATTGCAAGGAGTGACTAGGATTATGGAATCCAAATAATAGTTAGAACTGTATGTGGTGTAAAGTTAGCACTAAATTTCCCAGCTAGCTGTTTATCTGGGTTTCAATGGGCAGGATTGCTGGGCACTAGTTCTGAATATCGACAGCTGTTAGTTCTTACCTTCCTGGAATATTTATTTAATTATTTTTAAACACCTTTATTAAATTATCACTTGTGACATAGGCAAACTTACATTTCTATAAAAGTAATCAAACCATTCACATTTACCACCATTACTATTCACATCTATTGTTATAGACTGTATAAGCTAAGCAACATTATATAAATTATTCATTTCCTGCCTTCTCTTAAACTTTATTCCTCCTGCAAAACATTTTTCTACATGTATTGTTCCCACAATTTCCATTTTTTTTCTTGTGTAATTGACTCCTTCCCTTTATGAAATATCCCACTTCCTGTTCTTTTATCTCAGTTAAAATATACACTACTTCAATTATTGTCAATTTAGATTTTGATTTCTATGCTCTTGCAATTGCTTTTTTTGGTAGCTACCAGGATTAAACTTATCAAGGCCTTACTATGTCAAGGCAATTCAGATCCTGCATCACAGCTCAGAAAAATCATTTTCTTATTACACTCATTTGCCCACCCTGTACTCTAGGAATTTTTAAAGACTACCAATTCATAACAGTCCTCAGTCTATGTTCCCAGTTACAATTTTCTTTCCCATCATACCTCCAGCATTTGCCATGTATCTGAGGAAAAATTATTTGGAGTTTGCTTAAAGTATAAAAAATTCTAAATCTTTCAGATGTTGTTACATATTTGGGAGAGGATTCATACATATGTCCTCCCATTGTTTCTTTCTGAATGCAAACAATTCCTGTCAAACATCCTAAATTTTGTAGATTTGGTTGCAGATTTGGGAGCCATACATATGTTCTCTCATTATTTCTTTGTGAACTGCATATCTAATCTCTCTTCCTAATATTCTTTGACCTCTTTTGATTAATTCCGATAGTTCTCGTGCTATATTTTTTTCCCTACTAATTATCCTTTTTTTAAAGCAGCCTCCATTTTAGATTCTTTTAAAAACACATCCACTGCAGGTCTTTCATTTAGGATTCCCCTATCCCTGTCTCTTTGTCAACTCTGATATCAATCCCTGATAGGGAAGTCAGTTTCTAGTATGCAATCCAAATGTCTTTTTGGCCTCTTCCCATTCTATTAACTTTCCTTCCCTAATTATTTTTCCTAGTATCTTGGTTCCTTTGCCATCTTCCTCCAGTATGTTCCTGCTGGCGTGTCATCCCTATCAGCATAATCTTTCTCTACTCCCATGCTGGCTTAGTTCTTAGTATACATTTTGCTACTTTATGAACATAACATTCTGTATCACTGTTATTATTATTCTCCTTAAGGATCTGTATCCAAAATCTTATTCCTTCTTTATTTCTTGAATTACTCCCTGTTTCATCATCATCCCTTTCAACTTTGAATTACAGCCTTCTGCTTGTGTTATGTATATGAGCCTTAACTGTGTAGCTGTAAAATATTCCTTTAAATCAGATAATCCTAAACCTCCTTGTTCTATTGGGAGGATCAACTTATCCCACCTGACCCTTCCCTCTTCCCCTCTCAGACAAAATCCTTTAACTCATTAGCAATTACTATCCCCACCTCCTTTCTGGTTGATAAAAAATATGCCAGAGCTTTGTATAAAACTAAAGAGACTAAAAATATTTCACTGTTTGTATCTTCCTATCCATATCCACAAGTAATAGCTTTAATTTTCTCAATTTTTGTATTTTTTGTTTAGTCTCTTCCCACATATCTTTAGCTGTGCCATTGTTTTATCTTCATTAATTTTATATCTCCAAAAAGTTTGAAACTGTCTCAGAATATTCTACAACACTGAGATGTCCTTTTCTGATTCCATAGGTTCATAGGTTGGTGCTAGGCTATCAGCCCTAGGGCCTATACAAGCCTAGCCATAACAATTCCCTGGCTATTTCTTCCCACACTATTTACTTTCCTGGACCCCTGTCTAGCAGGGCGACTGACATGATCCCCGGGGTGAATTTTCTTTCTCCCATCCAATCGTCAGGGTTCCTTTTAAAGAGTGCCAAAGAGGCACTCTGCTTGACATGTATGGGAAATCTATTCCAGAGTCTGGGGAGTCTCTGGGTCAGGAACCTATCCCTCCAGCATGTTTTGTTTATTGTGATGACAAGGTTTAGATCCCTGGAGCGTGTGGCTCTGAGGGATTGGGATTTCTTTAAGTGTAGCATGTCCAGCAGCTCTGGGTTTGACATGGCCTTGTATGTTAATCAGAGATCGCCTCTGAGTAGACGATATGCAACAGAGTATAGCTGGAGTTTTTTAAGACGGTCAGCGGAGGGCATCTGCTTTAGGCCTGTGATTCTTTTAGTGAGGTATTTCTGCGGCCTTTCCAGTTGTTGCAGATGTCTTGAGAGGTACATACCAAATGGGGCTTTGTATTCTATAATGGGTCTAATGAGGGATGAGTACAGTGGGACAATGACCTCCTTTTTTCTGGATGAAAAGCCCTTAGTGATGAGGTGTGCTACATAGAAGGATTTCCTGACTGTTGTGGTGATGTGGTTATCGAAGGTGAGACCACCGTCCACCTGTGTCCCTAAGTCTCTTATCACACTTTCAGTGTTTAGTGTACTGACACCTATATGGTAATTCACGGGTACATGTTTTTTCCCAAAGGGGATAACTATGCATTTCTTGGCATTGAGCTTGAGCCCATGGCTCTGGCACCAGACATCTGTTTCTGTAAGGCCCTTTTGTAGAGTATCTACATCATTTGGGGATTCAATAATGGCTCCCAGTTTGCAGTCATCTGCGAACTTTGTTAGTCAGTGCCCTTTAGTGTTGGCCTGTACTTCAGAGAAGTAGATGCCAAACAAGAGCAGTCCCAGGACTGAACCCCGAGGTACTCCACTTGTCACTTGTCTGGAGCTGGATTTGGAGTTGGCTACTTTTACAGTGTGGGTTCTATCAGTAAGCCAGTTAGTAGCCCATTGGATGACGTAGGGATTAATGCCCAGCTTAGTAAGTTTATCTATGATTCCAGAGAGGGGGATGATGTCAAAGACCTTAGCAAGGTCTAGATAGGCTGTGTGGACCATCTTACCCTTGTCCATGGCTCTGGAGACTGATTCGAAGAAGTCAATCAGGTTCAGGAGACAAGATCGACCCTTCACGAACCCAAACTGTGTGGTGTCCAGTGTTTGAAGGTTGCCAATGACTTTGTTTATAAGTTCCATGAAAATACACTTCATGGCCTTGCAGATAAGGCTCGTCAGACTGATGGGACGGTAGTTTCCGGGATCCAAGGTGGATCCCCCCTTGTGGAGTGGGATAACTGTAGCTCTGCACCACTCAGTGGGCTCGAAACCTGAGGTGAGGCTACGATTAAACATGACACTTATGTGAGGTGCCAGTTCATATTGTAGTTTATGTAGTACACAGCCCAGGATGTCATCTGGTCTCATGGATGCTGTATTCTTAGCTTTGGAGAGTGCATTTTTTACCTGTGTGGCCGTTATTACCAGAATTTGTCAATCTTCCGGTATTGAGATGGGCCATTTAGGGGGTGAGAGGGGGGATGAAGTTGGCACTGAATTGATCTGCCATGATATTGGCAATATCCTTGGGATCAGTATATTTCATGCCATTCTATTTTAGCTCAGAGCAGATCTGAGCATTGCCATTTAGATTCTTGACATAGTTATAGAATGCCTTGTGGTTGTCTTTGGAAGACACTTGGCCTTCCTGAGAACACTGGAAAATATGAAGGTTTCTCCAAATACCATTATATTGGGTGACTTCAACTACCCAAACATAGACTGGGAGCATTACTCTAGCTCCAACACCCTAGCCCAAAGGTTCCTAGAATTTATAAACTCAAATGCTATGGAACAACTTGTTACCACTCCCACAAGAAGGGAAAACATACTAGACCTGATCATCACCAACATGGGGACACTATGCTCCAGACCAGAAGTGTATCCCTCACTGGTAAGATCAGACCATAAATTAACCTCACTGGATATTCGCATCCCGACCCCACCCCCTGCCCAGAAAACCACAGTGAAAAACTTCTCTAAAGCAAATTTCACACTCCTCAAAACTGAGGTGGAATCCTTCAAAGCCCCCGGGCCTGTGGAAAATATGGCCCAGACCGCAGAATCCTTTATAAACGCATTCTATGAACATCTTCAGGAATGCATGGATCATGCAATCCCAAATAAAACCAAGACCCAATCCTCCAAAGGCAGACGTCCTGTCTGGTGGACTCCAGCCATAAACAAACTATATCGAAGGAGGAAGCTACTACATGATAGAGCAAAATCCCAAAAAGGGAAGGCATCTCTGATCAGTATTAGCAAAAAACTATGGGCACTCATAAAATTGTCTAAGGCCAGCTTTGAGAGAAAAATTGCACAGGACACTAGGGATAATCACAAGGTTTTCTTTAGTTATGTTAGGAACCTGGGTGGGAATTCCCAGATATGCTCAGAATTAGTGCAAAATGACAAAAATACACCAAACCCATAGACATTGCCAACATCCTAGCTGACAGGTTCAGCGCAAACTTCTCCCCCCCTCCCCACCAAAAGGGCAAATATCTATCCCAGCAGAGTGCTGCCCCCCTGACATCTCAGATGCTCAGGTAAGAGCTGCCCTCTCCAAAGCAAAAAACACAGCATCAATGGGACCATACGGTGTCCCAGGCTGCTTCCTACATGATCTCCAAGAAGAGCTAAACCCAAACATAAAACTACTTTTCAATCTCAGCCTTACTACAGGATATGTACCCAAAGAGTGGCGTACAGCAACAGTGGTCCCTCTCCACAAAGGTGGTGCCTCAACGGATCCTGGAACCTATCACCCCATAAGCCTGACTAGCTTGATCTGCAAAGCTATGGAAAGGATCATCATGGACCTCATAAATAAAGATATTGGGGACCTACAGACACTGGATCCTACCCAGTTCGGCTTTGTTAAGGGCAGATCCTGCCTCTTAAACCTGGTCAATTGACTTTGATTCAGTCACCAAGGCCATTGACAAGGGGAAGGTGGTCCACACAGCCTACCTGGACCTCGCAAAAGCCTTCGATACAAAACCCCACTCAGGCATTATAGATAAGCTCACCAGCTTAAATATAAACCCCTATATCACTAGATGGGTTGCAAACTGGCTCAAGGACAGAACCCACATAGTTAGAATTGCTGGAGCCATGTCAGACTCCAAACCAGTTACAAGTGGCATCCCACAAGGCTCAGTCCTGGGACCTCTCTTGTTCGGTATATATTTCTCGGAGGTACAGGCCAACATGGAAGGACTGTGGCTGACCAAGTTCACAGATGACTGCAAACTGGGTGCCATAATCGACTCTCCAGCCAACACAAGCATCCTCCAAAAGGGCCTCATAGAAACAGACAACTGGTGCCAGAGCCATGGCCTCAAGCTAAACACCAAAAAGTGTATAGTCATCCTCTTTGGCAAAAACAAAGTGCCCACAAATTACCACATAGGTGGTAATCCATTAAGTACAGAAGAAGTAATTAGGGAGCTGGGGACCCAAGTTGATAGCACTCTCTCATTTGGCAACCACGTGGCCAAAGTGGTTAGAAAAACATTTTGTATAGCCCACCTAATCATGAAGGGATTCACATCTAGATCAGGGGAGGTCATCGTGCCTCTTTACTCATCCCTCATCGGGCGCATAATTGAGTGCAATGCCCCTTTTGGGATGTACCTTACCAGACACCTGCAGCAACTGGAAAGACCCTAAAAGTAACTCAACAAGAGGATCAAAGGGCTCAAACAGATGCCATATGCTGCCCGGTTAAAGAAACTCCAGCTCTACTCAGTGGCATACCGCCTGCACAGAGGCGATCTATGCCTGATGTATAAAGCCATGCCCAACCCGGAATTAATGGACATGCTGCACCTCTGAAAATCCAAATCCCATCGAGCTACGCGCTCAAGAGTCTTGAACCTCAGCACTGAAATAAATAGGATATGCTGGAGTGACAGATTCATAACCCAAAGGCTCCCTTCATTCTGGAATAAAATCCCAGTCCAGGTTAGGCAGAGTCCCTCATTGACTCTCTTCAAGAGGAATCTTGATGAGTGGATGGGAGATCGTAGGTTTACCCCGGGTATCACTTCTGTGTCACTGTTAGACAGAGGCACAGTATACTAACCTCGAAAAAGGGCATAGCAAAATTAATTTAAAATGGGTGGTGAAAGCCAAACACACTCTGGCTAGGCTTATAAATGCCTAGGGTAGATAGCCTAGTATGAACCTATGAATCTTTGGCAATTTTATTTTCGTAACTAGCTTTGGAGGATTTTATGAGGGATCTCAATTTCTTACTGAGGCTGGTAAGGGAGTTTTTGCATCCTGGGATTTTCCTCTTTTCTGCAACAGTTTCTTCCTTTTGTTGTAAAGTTTGTTTATGTCAGATGGCCAGCAGATTGGCTTCCTTTTTTTGGATGAGAGCATCTTGGTTCTATTTGGGATGGCACGATTCATGCATGAGTGGATGTGCTCATACAGTGCCTTAGTGTAGGATTCAGCAGTTGAATTTTCAGTTCCCATCTGCATGGGTGTCATGAAGTGTGTAAGTTCTGACTTGAGTAGCATGAAGTTGGCTTTGGAGAAGTTTTTTATGGAGGTTTCCTTACTAGGGGGTGGTGGGGGGGATGTTGATATTAAGGGTGATTAGCTTATGGTCAGACCTGACTAACGAAGGGGTGACCATAGGTGTGGAGCATCGATTTCCCATGTTGGTAATGACTAGGTCTAGGATATTGGAGCCCCTGGTGGGACTATGGATTAGTTGATCCAGAGCGTTGGAATTTATGAATTCCAAGAACCGTTGGGCAAAGGTGTTGGTACACGAGTAGTTTTCCCAGTTAATGGCAGGGTAGTTAAAATCACCCAGTATTAGGGTGTTTGGTTCTATCTTAATATTTTCCAGTATGTTTAGAAAGGTGTAGTGAGAAATTTGGGGCATGGTGGGGGATCTGTAGCAAGCTACAATTTGGATTGCAGTCTTACCTAGTGTTAGTTGCACCTGGAGAATTTCAGACGCATTGTGTTGGGCAACTAGCCTGGTGGTGTGAATATTCTTGGTGAATATTGACACTCCTCCACCTTCAGTGTTTCGGTCCTGGTTTGGTGGCCGAATAGTGTGTTAAGAGTTGTAGCCTGGCCAGGGGTGCTCTCTGGAGCCTTGAACCAGGTCTCAGTTACTGCACAGATACTGATGTTCTCCATTTTTAGGGGTGCCCCGAGAGAGTGCATTTGAAGGTTTAGACTTCCAGTATTGAGTAGCATTACCTTCAGATTTTGCATGCCTGTACCTGTTACAGTGGTGGTTTTGTCCTTTGAACTTTGCCTAAAAAAGGCACTACAGGGATGGCAAGAGCCTTAGCCAGTAACCTGAATCCCAGGGGCGACAGGTGCAGACCATCTCTGGTAAAGCATCGTGGTCTGTTGATCATGTCATCCCAGGCAGACAGATACTGGTTCCCCTTTGAATGACACCAGAAGCTTAGCCAACTGTTGAAGTCAATCATTTTGTCCTTATATTGTGGTATCATTCTGACGAAGGCAGGATGCTACTCAGGGCTAGTGTCATACCTGCCTGAGCCACATGACCTGAGAGCTCTTCTATGTCACTTTTCCTGTAGTCCAGGGAGGTACGTCTCAAGTCATTCACTCCATTCCGTCAGGTACAAAATAATATCATCTGCAAATAAAGCCAACTTTTCTTCAACACCATACCAATTATATCCTTCAATTGCTGAGTTCCTTATTTTCTTTGACAATGGTTCTAAATATAATGCAAATAAAGGGGAAAGAAGACACCCCAGCTTGGCTCCACTGTTCAGTCACAACATATCAGAAAGGAACCCTTACGCTTTGATTTTTGCCTGTGATTCCTCATATACTCTTCTAATTAAACTTATTATTGTATCAGAAAATTCAAATGCTTCCATTGCCCTACTCACAAAATCCCAGGTTACTCTGTTGAATGCTTTCTCTGCAACAAGACCCACCAATAACAGCAGTATTTTTTTTACATTCTGCTTTCCTCTGGATCATCATTGCTCTATTAATGTTGTCAAATGTTTGCCTCCCCTCCACAAAACCACATTGGTTCATATCTATCAAATCTGGCATCACCTTTGCCATTATTTTAGTCATTATAGACAAACACTTTATAAACATGGTGTAAAATTGAAATGGGCCAATATGAAGCTGGGTCAGATGGGTCTTAACTACCTTTAGGTATTGCAGCCACCAAAGCTTTTTTCTAGGATGTTGGTGCTGCCCCTCCTTTTAAAATACTGTTAAATAAAAACTTCCACATCTTTATCACTTTCTTCTTTCCTAACCTCCAAACTTCCACTGGAGCACCATCTATTCTAGAGAAATTCCTGCATACTGGTTACTCATCACCAATTTTCTCTCATCTCCTCCTATCTTAACTTTTAGGTGTTGAACCTTATCTACCTCTAGCATTGGCATAATTAAGTCTTCCGTAAATATTTCTATTTGTGTTTTTTCTTGATTTCTCCACTTCTCTGCTTTATACAATTTTTCATAAAATTTCCAAAATATCTCTAATACCTCTACAGGATCTCTGGTTATTTCTGTTGTTATAGGCTCCCTAAATTTGGAAACAACCATTTCTACTTTTTGTTGTCCAAGTCATTGCAGCAAACGTTTTTGTGCTCTGGAATTATTATCAAAAAACTGTTGCTTAATTGCTATCTTTCTAAACTCATAATGCATATTATCCGGGTATTCCCATATTTTCTCTTTGTTTTTGTTCTATGAGATTCCACTTACTTTGTAGTACTTCATTCTTTGTAAGCCCCTCTAAATAATTCTTATTACTTCTTAACCATATCTATTTTTCTTTTATTTTTACACTATTTTAAATAGTTTCATTTTATCCCTCTCGATAGCTATAAGTTATGGAGTACTTTCACTCTTCCCTAATAACTTCCAGATAATATCCACTACCCATTCCTTAAATTCCTCTTTTATTAACAGGTAGGTATGGAAATGTCAGTTTCTTTACTTCATTGCTCTGCATTTTTATCTTAGTAATTATTGGAGCATGATCTGAAATAGTTATTGGATGTGTATCAAAGTTCTCAATTAAATGTACATGTCCCTGTGAAATATAATTTCTGTCAAGTCTATTCCTGTAATTGTACTTTGTTTCAAAATTTCTTCAAAACATCTACCTTATTTTTTATATATTTCCCTTCTGGGCCTCCCAGATACATCTTCATTGTTGCAAATCAAATTCCAGACCCCACCTATAAGAAATACTCTCTGCTGAAAGCTAATTATTTCTCCCATTTTTTTTCTAAGATCTGAAATAGCAGTTTTAGGTGAAGCATAAAAACATGTCAGTGTAATCCTCATCACTTGCCAGTAGCCCCTTAGTACTACAAATCTACCACTATCTTTTCTTCCTCTACTATTCCTACTGGAACTCCTCTAGTAATTAGGAATGTTGGCAACACTTGCTACCTTTTTGTTGTCTAAGGCATTGTGCCAAAAGCTTTTGTGCTCTTGTGTTATTATCAAAAACAGTTACTTAACAACTATCTTTCTGTACTCATAATGCTCTTTTTCTTTGCCCTTTATATTCTGCAGAATATCCGTCCTGAAATAATTTCTTTATCAAATTCACACGCTCATTTCATTCCAAATGTGCCTCCTGTAGCATTGATATTAGGACTGTGCATTTCTTAATATAATAAAGTATTCTTCCCTTTTTGTTTATACCTGTCAGACCATTCACATTCCAAGAAAATATGGAAAGTGCCACCATTATGGTAAGAAGTCATTATTCCTACCTGTTATCTATGGCATAAAGGCATATATCTATCTATCTATATATATATATATATATATATATATGTATATATATATATATATATATATATATATATATATATATATATATACGGGTCTACTTTACTAACCCGAATGGCCAAATCACTTTCACTTTGCAGAGACGAAAGGAATGAAAAACTAGAAGACCGACATCCACAACACCGACATTCCACTCAAGGTAAGTAACCGCTTGGCCATCCTGTTGAACTTAGCCCCTTACCCCCATGGTAGTGTGATCTCGGAGTTGGTATATTTAGTTAGGGGGATGTGGGGGGGTGAAGGTCCCCACATGGGTGGTTTTAATTTTATTCAGTTTACTTATATATTTTGTGGGCTGGCCAAGCTGTTACTTACCTCGAGTGGAAAGTCATTGTTCCAGATGTCAATCTTCTGGTTTTTAGTTCCTTTAATCTCAGAGAAGTGAAAGTTGGTGATGTAACCATTCAGGTAAGTAAAGTAGACCTATATATATATATATATATATATATATATATATATATATATATATATATATATATATATATTCCCTTTATACAGGTTTTTTTCATCATAAACATTGTAACTTAGGTCACATTTTGCAAGACATTTTTTAATAAAAACCCTCAAAAAATTACAAAAGCACCCATAGAACACCCCCATAATTCATTAACTTAATACAAATACACATAGCTAAGTACATCTTTGAAGCTTAACGCCCCCCCCAGCTACTACCTTAGATCTTAATTAACCTGATACTGAGGTTACCTATGCTAAGTCCCATGTTATTCCCTGTGATTCAACTTATACTAACTGGTGTCTGCTTTTTATCTTTATTCCATCTCCCCAGTGTGAAAACTACTTGCATACCTTTAGAAATAATTAACTTTTAGACTTGAAGAAACCAGTGTTCTGTCTTTTATTGTCCTATTTATCTTTTTTTTTTACTTCCAAGAAAATGTAAGAGAAAGAAGAAAAGAATGTAGTCATCTGTTGCAGCCTGGCAGACAAATTAAGACATTCATTGCTAAAAGGAAAATTTTTATTGTATTCAGTGTTCCCATAATTACTTGTTTCTACTTAGAATGTATTAGATTAAGCCAAGAGTCTTAATAAAGTAATTAATTTATGCAAAAGTAATTGAAAACATATCAGTTAATTTATGCAAGAGTAAGAGAAAACATATCAGCTGCACATGTATTATGATCTGTGTACTTTTACCCCATCCCCTGCTTCAATAAGATGCATTTATCTAGCTTTTCTTTTTGCACTGCAATGCCTCCATTTCTTAATACCAAAAAGAAAGAAAGAGAAGAGGAAGAAAAAGTCATCTGTTTAATTTAATAACTTTATCACATACAAGAACTTAAAATTCTTTACTATAAAATATGCAATTTATATTGTGAAAAGTTTCATAGAAAAGAAAAAGTTTTACTTACAGTTTTCCTTTCTCCTCCCCTCCACTCAAAGTCCACCCTAACATTAATGACATGAAGTGAGATAAATGTGTTACAGTTCCTCACAAGTTTAACAAAGTCAACAAAAGTCCACTATTTCCACTTACCTTTATACAGACGTATTTCACAAATGTGATTGATGCTTTACAGTCTCAGATTACTCACAAATTTCCATTTTGCTGGCCTTCTTCCTGTTCTTCTCCATCTCCCAACTCTAGATTCCAGGTCATTTCTACAGTAATCCTGATTCTTCTGGTAAACTCACATTCTTTTTCTTTCAAGCATTTTTCTTTGGAACAGTGGAAAGGGTTTCAATGGCAAAGTCTCTCCATGTGCTTTATTATCAGAAGAACGAGAAGCAGAGTCTTCTGCTTGATGGCTCTTTTTTGTTAGGCAATCTTTTGCAATTTCTCCTTAGCCTGTTCTGCATCAAAAAATTACTTTGATCCTCCAGGAAAAAAAAATATTCTGAAGACAGCTGAATACAGCGGCTTGAATCTCATACCTGCTTCTTGATATTCTCTGATTACTGGAATAAATTTGTTTCTCTTCTACCTGGTGTATAGTGAATAATCATTTTCCACAAACCCTCTATTGTCTCCAAGTTTTAATACTTTGCCTTTTTGTCAGGATCAACTCTTTCTAAGTGTGGGTATGCATTTTTACTAATAAAGGTCTTGGCTGCTTTCTCATGGGCATATTTGGAGAATAGACACTGTATGCCCTTTCAATAAATAGCTCCTGTTTGGAATACCAATCCGGCTGTTTATCTGTGCCTTCATAAAATGAATACAGTCTATTCCTTCTAGTTTCTCTGGTACAACAGAAAATCTCAAGTTTTTCCTTCTGTCCTGTAATTTTAACATTTTTGAAAGATCTCTCTTTGAGCAGACTCATAGGCAGCCAATCTTTTTTTCATTTTGACCCCTAATTTTTACCATTTTATCAGTTCATCTGAATATCTACTTAAAGTTGCTTCCATTTTTTTCCAGCCCTTTATTTGAGTTAATATACTCCTTTAGTGTGTGCTTTTTGCTGAACAGCTGCAGGAGTCTTCCTAGTCAGTGTTTTCTCTTCACCTTTTCAAGTTAATTTTCTTTCAGGATCTCTTAGTTTCTTCATTACAGGCATCCAAGCAGCGTACTTACTAGCCAGTAACTGCATTTTACAATATCACTGGCTGTTGTTTTTCAGTTTCTGTTTTCACACTGGGAGAGCTGAACTTAAGCTATTGATCAGTGTGCAGCCATCTTGGAATTCAGAATATTTATTTATTGAATTCAATTTGATACCCAGGTTGGCAGGCTGGTACAATGACCCTTTTCAACCATGATGTATGGTCCATTAATAAGTAATAACAAGAGGATGACCTTACACATAGTATGATTGTATATTTACAGTTAATCTTCTAACACTAAATATATACATATTCATTATGCTAAACGGTACTATGAATAATTAAGGAGTTATTGAGATCTATATAATATTTACATACTTTATTTTATGCTGGGTCCCAGATGAGTTTGAGTAGAATAAGATGAGACAGAAGTCAGAGTCAGTGTGAGAGAGCCACTTTGTGGTTTTACCCACATAGAATCTTTCACAGCTAGAGCACACTGCTACATAAACAACTTCTGTTGAATTGCAGTTATACTTTCCCAAATGGTTCCTCCCAGAATCCTGATCTTAACCTTAAAAACAACTGCTGGTCACTGTCAAAACCTGAAATCCCTCTCCCCTCCATAATATTAACCCTGAGCTTTCTCTCAGTCACTTCCTAAACCTAGAGAACCCTAACCATTCATAAACTCCTGGTTGCTCCCTAAATCTAAAGCCTCCCTCCACTCCCTAAGCCTAATACACCCTCCTCATTTCCCTTTCCCACTTACCAGTTCAGTGATGAGACCCTGATTGTGTCTGACCATTGTGTACATTGTGTTACATACCTGAACTCAATTTCATTGAGCAGCTGCACGGCCAGAGGGGCAAATCACCAGTTTTAAAGGAAAATGTCACTGATGTATGGTCTGATTTAATGAGGGAACATGATACACATGGGCTGTGCAAAATATGGACTATATTTGTGAGGAAAAGATCAGCAGCCTTTGTCCTCTAACAGGATGGTTAACTATTTATACTAGGTTTTGTACAAGGTGTTAGTACTTAAAATTTCAAGAAAGTGGAGGCCATAACATTGTGTATGTCAACCATTTTATTGACAGCTGAAGTCCCCCAGTATGAAGATATTGGGATTAATGGGGATTTCAGCTATGGCACTGAAATAGCTATCAGGGTCAGTAGGGTACACAGTGGATGTTCCATGACTGTTTAATGTGAATTTGACATCTATGAGTTCATATTTTTGGTTCTGAGGATCAGTCATGATATGGTGGTATATCTGACAAATACTACTATACCTCTACCATTGTGAGTAGGACTGAAGATATAAATGGCACTAAACCCAAAAAAAGAGTGGGTGCTTTTGTTGCTTTTAAACCTTGTCGCAATAAATGCATATAGCAAATGCATTCAAGCTACAGGATGGCCTCCAGTGTAGGTACCTTAAAAGACTCCAGTCACTGCTTAGAGCCACCTTAATGAGTCCCACATTTGCATTATAAGAAAAAGCATTATGCAGATAGCAAAGACTTTGGTCAGAATGTGAAAGCCATGTTAAGAGAGATGCAGACCATCCCTGGTAAAGCAGGATGGCTTGTCAGATGTTTTATTTATATGCCAAACTACGTTGTTCTTTCATGGGCCCTTAAAATCTATTTTTGTCTCATCAAAGGTGCATTCACTTGAAAACCTGGGTCATACATTGCATCTTTCCTACACTTAATAGCTACATCATTCATTCTAACACTTGAGCATTACATTAAGTGCACAAGTCATATTTATTTATTGCTTTTGTTGTTTGGCAGTCCAGTTGGATTGTGGTAGCTCCTTTTCAAAGAAGGCCAGGGAAAAAAGCTCCACTTTCAAGATAGGCAGTCTTATACAATGCAGGAAAATGTAAAGCTTAAAGTTGTAATGTGGACATACAATAACTGAAAGGTAGCTATACTAAAAAGAAATGACTAGACCTTATAAAATAATTTCGAAGTACAATAAATTAGCTTTTTTCTCCTCGTTATTGTACAAATTAATTTATTCCTTTTCTACTTCTTGGACCCTCTGATTACTCATACAGGTTTTATTCACATCTGACTGCTCAACTCTTTATCTCTCTCTCTCTGTATATACATATATATATATATATATATATATATATATATATATATATATATATACACACACACACACACACACACACACACACACACACACACACACACACACACACACACACACACACAGACACACACAATATTGTAACACAGAGTGATTGCTACTCTGGGTAACTGCTCAGAAGGCAAACTGAACTGGGTAATAGCAGGGTGGATTGACTCATGCAACACAATTAGGACCAGACAGGGGTACCTGTATAACACAAGAATGCAAAAATGGCTTCCCAAAGGCTAAGATACTAATGTAGAATAAAGAAGTCTGCCTCCTTTAAGTCAGCATGCCTAATTCCAGGTAAGAATGTAACCAGGAGTTTACCTGCTCCTGTTTAAGTAGTAGGAAGGTTCAATATAGCAGAACTCATGGAATGTCCATAGTAGTCTGATCTGCCTGTTTGTGGAGGTATCCAAAGCATGGAAGGACTATCCGATGCTGGGACAGTCAACAATGAGATGGAGGTACTGTGGAAAATTCTAATTTTTATCAGAGTGGGCTCTGTCAGCAGAGAACTAAAGCAGTTAGAAGTGCTGCACTGAAAGCACCTACGTAACTTTTAAGACAGTCAGTATTGTTTAGTATAATTTTTAGGAATCTAAATAATGTCTCTAAATTTGATAGGTAACCCTGCTAAAGGTGGGTAAGCTGGTAGAGAGACTAGGTAAGTGAGATTTTTGACTACCCTTAACCTCAGAAAGGATTGCTTGCAAATCCCACTGACGGACAAGGCTAAAAAGAAAACAGCATTGATTGTTCCCCTATCATTTGGAAGGAATGTATAAATTGATCAACTCCTCTTTGAGCAAGTGCCCAATGAGCAGAGGAATTCAGGTAAAAACAAGTTTTGACAATACTGGAGTTGTCTTATTTTCTCCACTGGTGTGTGACCTCAGATATATTGGGGTGCCCTTCCACATAGTGGGTGCAGGGGGGCATGCCCCTGCAAAACTACTTTGGTCTGAGGTTCACCGAGAGTTGTTTTGGCCATTTTTCTTTTTACACTCAATTGGCACTCACTCGTTGTTAGTGATCATCAAGAATCTGTTTTTGGCCTCCATGGGTCTCTAGCTAAATTCTAGATGTAAAGGAGAAAGTGTTACTACATTAGCATCTCATTAGGATCACACTGTAGGATACTTGGATGGTGCTAGCAATCATTCAGGAGACTAGGAATCTAATCTCAAGAAGCATGTGGTGCTTAGTTCATTGAAGCAGACAGCACTTACAGTTAATGCTCCTTAATGTAGAATAGGGCTGACACAGATGACATATGCAATTTGAAGAGGCTTAAAAAAATTCTACAGAAGAAAACAGAAGCTATTAAGACTGACCTTTCCTCTCAAAAAAAAAGGCAAGTGCAAGCCTTTCTAAGATTGGCCAGATATTGCTACACTCTTATACATTGAAAGCATGTCACCTTACCAACCTCACTAAGGGGAGGTTGAGAGACTGGGTCATGTAGACTCCTAAATCTGAAGAAGCTTTCTAGAGGGTCATGCAGTGCCTCTGTGAAAAGCCAGTCTTAGTGTTCAGTAACTACTGCCAATATTTCATCATCTATACAGATGCCTCAGGGGATGGCATGGGGCTTGTACTGTCACAGAATGTAGGCAACTTCAAGTACCCAATATGTATTATGGTAATATGAAATTTTGTAAGGTAGAAGCAAAGTACTCAGCTATCAAATATAATTGTTTGAGCATTAAGTGGGCCTCAGGGAGTTTAACCTAATCACAAATATTGTCTCCATGTCCCCATCCCCAGTGGCTTCATCAACAAAATGAAGGGAATGTCAGACTACACAGTAGTGGTCCCTTGTATTATGAATATTGTTTACTGATACAGAACTCCTCCCAGAATCTCCACCATAATGCAGATGGTCTGTCCATGTCCCACAGAGCTACCATCTTACTTAAAGCCAGTGGATTCCAAACAAGAAGATCATCTATAACATAGCATGGTGGCTCCACTGGGTATCTGTCAAGCAGAAAAACTAAGATGAGTGATTTAGGGCACTTTGGCACAAGTAGCACTTATCTAGGATCAGTCGGTGGGCACTTGAACCAAACAAGAGTCATTTGTATAACATAAGAGCATTTGGGAAGCCAGGGTTAAGACACTAAAGCAGGGTAAAGAGAGCTTCCTCCTTTAAGCCAGCATACATAATTCCAGGTGATAATATAACTGGGACTGAAACTGCTCTTATTTAAGAAATCATGGACAGTCCAGAGGGTCCAGTACTGTATGTTTGTGGAGGTGTCCAAAATATAGAACATAGAGACTGAGGTCCTGTGGAACACGTGCTTTTACTTATCAGAGAGGTCCCCAGTAGCAAGTAACTTAAAGTGGTTGCTTGTGTTGTATTAGTGATGTTTTAGGAACCTGTGATTTTATCACCTTCAAGACAGTAACAGACATTTAGTTCTTGCTGGAGTAATATTGTTTAGTTTCCTGAACCTACATGTAAGGCTATTTCATTTGGGGAAAAGACTGTTTTACAAAAAAAAAAAAAAAAAACGATTTTGCTGTTTGGAAATACATCTAAAGTCGGCAGTTAGGAAAGGCTGTTTCCTTCATAGTAGTGATAAGTTCATAGGTTAGTACTAGGCTAACTGCCTTTGCACGCCTAGCCAATTATCCTTTGTGAGACTCAAACCCTGCACCTTGTGTTTATAAGGTAAACACCTTAACCATTAGGCCACCCTCCCAAACAATTCTTGTTTTCTTGTTGTGACTGTGAACATGAAAAATGACCAAACTTTCTTTTCGTTGAATTGCACATCCAACTTGAATTAGTATTTATATTGGCAAAAAATAAAGACTGTTTATTTTGTGTTAATAAAACTTCACCTCTTTTTGGAAGAAAATGGACATGTTTACTAATTCAAGCCTTTCATTATCAGAATGCATATATATATATATATATATATATATATATATATATATATATATATATATATGTGTGTGTGTGTGTGTGTGTGTGTGCGTGTATGACCAATATTTCTGTGGAGATACCTGCTGCATTACTTTTCTCATCCTTTTTACTCAAGTCCATAACTCCCTTGGTGGTATCAGTTTCACTGTACCATGCATCAATACAGTCTGTCAACAGTCTTTGAAAAGAGTGGCTAGTGCTCCCTTGTAATCTATAAGATGTTTCACTCCTTATTAACCAGACCTTCTCAGTTTCTCAGCCACAGCGGATCATCTGTTTCCATTTCTTCCTGTCCTCGGCATCTTGCTCTGTCACACCAACCACTTGCATGTCCTCTCTCACCACATCTATAAACCTTATCTTACCCCTTCCTCTTTTCCTGTTACCTGGTAGCTTCATCCTTAGCATCTTTTTCCCAATATATTCAGCATCCCTCCTCAGCACATGTCCAAACCAACGTAATCTTGCCTCTCTGGCTTTGTCTCTAAACCTTCCGACCTGGGCTGACCCTCTAATACACTTATTCCTAATCCTGTCCACCCTCGTCACACCCACTGCAAATCTTAACATCTTTAACTCTGCCACATCCAGCTCAAACTCCTGCCTTTTTGTCAATGCCACTGTCTCTAACCCATACAACATAGCTGGTCTCACTACCCTCTTGTAGACCTTCCCATTCACTCTTACTGATACTCGTCTGTCACAAATCATTCCTGACACTCTTCTTCACCCACTCCATCCTGCCTGTACTCTCTTCTTCACCTCTCTTCCACACACACCATTACTCTGAACTATTGATCACAAGTATTTAAACTCATCCACATTCACCACCCCTACTCCTTGCATCCTCACCATTCCTCTATCTTCCCTCTCATTCACACACATATATTCTGCCTTAGTCCTGCTGACCTTCATTCCTCTTCTCTCTAGAGCATATCTCCATCTCTCCAGGGTCTCCTCCACCTGTTCCCTCTCTCACTACAGATCACAATGTCATCTGCAAACATCATAGTCCATGGGGACTCCTGCCTGATCTCTCCTGTCAACCTGTCCATTACCATTGCAAATAAGAAAGGGCTCAGAGCTGATCCTTGATGTAATCCCACCTCCACCTTAAAAGCATACATCACTCCCACTGCGGAACTCACCACTGTCACACTACCCTCATACATATCCTGTACCACTCTTACATACTTCTCTGACACTCCCGACTTCCTCATACAATACCACAACTCCTCTCTAGGCACCCTGTCATGTGCTTTCTCTAAACACAATGCAACTCCTTCTGACCTTCTTTGTACTTCTCCATCAGCACTCTCAGAGCAAACATTGCATCTGTAGTGCTCTTTCCCGGCATGAAACCATACTGCTGATCACTAATAATCAAGTCCCTTCTTAACCTAGCTTCCACTACTCTTTCCCATAACTTCATGCTATGACTTATCAATTTAATCCCTCTGTAGTTACTACAGCTCTGCACATCATCCTTATTCTTAAAAATCAGTACAAAAACACTTTTCTCCATTCCTCAGGCATCCTCTCACTTTCCAAAATTTCATTAAACAATCTGGTTAAAAACTCCACTGCCACTTCACCTAAACACCTCCATGCTTCCACAGGTATGTCATCTGGACCAACAGCCTTTCCATTTTTCATCCTCTTCATAGCTATCCTTACTTCCTCCTTGCTAATCCATTGCACTTCATGATTCACTATCCCCACATCATCCAACCTTCTCTCCCTATCATTCTCTTCATTCATCAACCTCTCAAAGTACTCTTTCCATCTGCTCAACACACTCCTAGCTTGTAAGTATGTTTCCCTCATTATCCTTTATCAAATTTACCTGCTGCACATCTTTACTAACACTGTCCCTCTGTCTAGCCAATCGGTACCGGTCCTTTTCTCCCTCCTTAGTGTCCAACCTTTCATACAGCTCTTCATATGCCTTATCCTTAGCCTTCGCCACCTTTCTCTTTGCCATGCACCTCATCTCCTTATACTCCTGTCTATTTTCTTCATCTCTCTGACAATCCCACTTCTTCTTTGCCAACCTCTTTCTCTGTATACTGTCCTGTACTTCCTCATTCCACCACCATGTCTCCTTGTCGTCTTCCTCTGTCCAGATGTCATACCAAGCACTTTTCTAGCCGTCTCCCTTACTAGCTCAGCTATAGTTACCCAGCTATTTGGTAACTCTTCACTGCCACCCAGTACCTGTCTTAAGTCTTCCCTGAACTCCACCTCACAATTATCCTTTTTCAATTTCCACCATTTGATCCTTGGTGATGCTCTCACACTCCTCCTCCTCCTCTTCTTGATCACCAACCTCATCTTATAAACCACCATCATATGCTGCCTAACTACACTTACACCGGTCACCACTTTACATTCTCCAATTTCCTACATTAAGGTGATACAACACTAAATTGACATTATGTATTTACAGTTATCAAGCTGGCATTACAAATAAATACGACTCACTTTTCCCATGTGACCTTCCTCCCCTTTGGTGTGTGTGTGTGTGTGTGTGTGTGTGTGTGTGTGTGTGTGTGTGTGTGTGTGTGTGTGTATAAATATATATATATATATATATATATATATATATATATATATATATATATAATCTGTATCTATATCTATATATGTATAGAAGAGAGAGATTCTGAAATGTATATACCTATTTCCATACAATTAAAGATGTCATTCTATTTCTAAAGCTGTATATCTCAATGCTACACAAGTTACTTCAAATACTACTTTTATCTGAGGTGTTAATATTTGCAGATAGGCATGGTAGTGGGCTAATATACAAATTAATAAATGATAAAAAAATTGGACTTTTGTGTAGCACCTTTCTAAACCAATACAGGACTCCACACTTTTTAAGTAAAAATAACAGCAATATCCATCTTATGTAAAGTAAAATACTACATTTCTGTATAAATATGATTCAGTTCTGTCATGCAGTACTATCCAGAGAGTATTTTTTGTGTTTTTTCCATTCTCTTGCTCTTATACTAAGCAAGTATTTAATTTATATCCATCTGCTCCTTCCACAGGGACTCAGGCTTTCCTACTTGACTAAAATTAAATATGCAGCAGTTAGATAAAAGGAATTAACTATTAGGATAAAAAATTGCAACCAAATATGGACCAGACCTCTCTGTTTAGGACAATCTCATGTTCTCCTATAACAGATGCATGAAGAAATGTAAATGAATGAGTACACACATTAAAAAATGTAATACCCCCTAAATGTCAGAAATACAAGCAGGTAAGCACTTATACTGCTCGCTGAGTGATGCACAAATAGGTAGACTTTGTCATCGTTTACATTCTGTATTTCTGCTGCTACAAACTTTCTGATTTGCTTAGTGAGCACAATCTTGCTGTTTCTTCTTTTAGTGTAGTAGCTTCAGGGTTTGATTTAAGGGTTAGAGTTTGAAGGAAATGCTTTGAAGGGGGTGTTGTTAGCATATTGCTTAAGATCTAGATCTCACATATACAAGATGCAGGGTTTTAGTCTTATCTCTGATTATTAGCTAGGCGTGTAACAGCCTGCAGACTGATAATCTAGTATTTACCTATGAACTTCTGCTTTCCAGTCGAATAATTTACATCTTCCCTATATACATCTGTAGAAACAAATGTTTTTCAGCCTGATAGTATTAACTGCAGTGCATAAACCTTCTGATTGACTAGATATATTTTTAGCAAGTGGTACTTGCAAGACAGTTAAGACATTTCTTACACAAAACACATTAAAAAGCTATAGGCAGGATTCATAGAGGTGCAAAGAGTACCTGTACAATGTTAACATTCACCAGCTTGCTGTGTAAAGAGGCCAAAATCTAACTATGAATGTAACTGGCAATTATATCATCAGCATATCAAATATAAAGCCACATGAATGCAGATGGGCAGTGCTAAAAAGTGGTGCAGGACCATAGAAGGATGCCAGAGGACTAACATCATCATGCACATGAGCACAGCACAGTATGAGAACCACTCTGCAATGTGACACCTGCCAGCATCAGACCTTGGTATACAGCCCCAGGTAAGCAGTACCAGATCATGGCATACAGCCCCAGGTAAGCAGTAACAGATTATGGCATACAACCCGAGGTAAGCAGTAACAGATTATGGCATACAGCCCCAGGACAGCAGCACCAGACCATGGCATATATCCCAGGTATGCAGCACCAGACCATGGCATACAGCCCAAAGTAAGCAGCATCAGATCATGACAAACAGCCCCAGGTAAGCAGCACCACACCATGGCATACAGCCCCAGTTAGCACACCAGGTCATGACATAAACCTCCAATTCACATGGTCCCTAACCTGATGAATACTCAGACATGCGAAATGTCATGCTACACAGCATATATATACCTTATGCTTGTATGTATGGATTGTGTAAGTGTGCATACCTAGAAATTCACAGATGTAGCTTATAGTAGCATGTATCATGAGCTTCAGGAGTTTTGAGGTTTTACTTGTCAAACAGGAGGATCAGTCCATCACACCAGGTGGTGGTCTGGATGTAGATACAGTCCTGACAGCTGCTCCCTCTGTGTCTGAAGGCAACCACCCTACTAAGTTAAAACACATGCATTAAGTGGGGTGGATATATAGCAGTGAGCTCACACTGCTGTCATGTTTCCTGCATTCATATTTTACTGGTGGAAGTTCCAACACAGCAGGGCAACAGAGTAGTGGTGTCATTAGGGCTACTATGGCTGCTGATGATGGCAAAATTCAACAAGCACTACTTTTTGGGTCAATTCCTATCTCTTTCAGTTTCCCTACTTTAAAACCCACATTTGAGTGGTTTTTCGCCAATATACAACTCCGCACAGCTCCTCGTGGTGTCCTGCAGAGTGATACAGGCAACAGAGAGACCTAAGAGAGACTTTCACCAGATTTAAGTATTTTTTTCTCCGTTTTTTGCTCCGACTGTCTTTTCCCACCTAAAAAGCAAGTTTCTAACTGATCTGTGCTTGAAAAAGTTATAATTGTATTGCCTTACCTGCTTTTTATAGTTTGCACTTGTTAAATATCATTTTAAGTAATTTTTGTATTGGTTAACTGTTGTAGGCTACACAATCAAGTGCACTAGCCTGTTTATAGCATTTACAGTTTTTTTCTGCGTGATTTTCTGCTGTTTTCTGCAAAAAAACAAAAAAAAATTCTCTTTTCCTGCCTTTGCTGAACTAGATTAATCCAGATTTCAGGCTTTGCTGAATTCTGGACTGTGACATAGGTTCCTGTGTTGCCCATATCCTTACTTGGATAGGAGGAAGCTTCTCTGTTCACCACTGAGAGTGGGGAGCTTTGAGCAGCCTATCTGTCCCTGGAGGAATGGTCTCAGCCTAGAAACTAGTAGCTTATTGGCCGTTTTGGGTCAATTCCTATCTCTTTCAGTTTCCCTGCTTTAAAACCCACATTTGAGTGTTTTTTCGCTAGTATACAACTCCACACAGCTCCTTGTGGTGTCCGGCAGAGTTATACAGGCAACAGAGAGACCTAAGAGAGACTTTCACCAGATTTAAGTATTTTTTTCTCAGTTTTTTGCTCCGACTGCCTTTTTCCACCTAAAAAGCGAGTTTCTAACTGATCTGTGCTTGAAAAAGTTATAGTTGTATTGCCTTACCTGATTTTTACAGTTTGCACTTGTTAAATATCATTTTAAGTCGTTTTTGTATTGTTTAACTGTTGTAGGCTACACACTCAAGTGTGCTAGCCTGTTTATAGCATTTACAGTGTTTTGTGTGTGATTTTCTGCTGTTTTCTGCAAAAAACCAAAAAAACAAAAAAAAAATTCTCTTTTCCCGCCTTTGCTGAACTAGATTAGTCCAGATTTCAGGCTTTGCTGAATTCCGGACTGTGGTATAGGTTCCTGTGTTGCCCATATCCTTACTTGGATAGGAGGAAGCTTTTCTGTTCACCAGTGAGAGTGGGGAGCTTTCAGCAACCTATCTGTCCCTGGAGGAGTGGTCTCTGTCCAGAAACTAGTAGCTTATTGGCAGTTTTTGGTCAATTCCTATCTCTTTCAGTTTCCCTGCTTTAAAACCCGCATTTGCGTGGTTTTGCGTGATTTTGCGCATAGCTCAGCATCGGGCAGCGCCACTTAAACAGGTTTAAACTATTCCCGGCTCCACAAAGTCTGCTCTTCACTTTTTCTCTTAGAACTGTTCTAAATCTCAAAGTAAGCACCATTTTCATTCTAAAGCCCTGCACTTGCTCTTATAAGTAATATTATAAGTAAACACTAATAAACTAAAGCACTACACTCTCTTATATTCCTTATAAGTACTTGGCTCCCTATTGGTCCTTTCTGATCAGTCAAAAAGCAGTTCCTTATACTATTCTAGCATGTCCAAAAGTCAGTTTCGGGTTTACTCTCCAGTCCAGCTGGTGAATCTGGGAATCTTGAGGCAATGTTTCAACTGCCTTATGTACACAGACCACCCTCTCCTCCTCCCAACAAGCTCAAATATATGTGAGAGATGCAACTATATAGCCAAACTGGAGGCTGAGCTCTCTCAACCCAGTGCTGGCACAGTCAGTCAGGAGGAGAAGGTAACCACACACACCACAAATCCAGTCTCACATAGACCTATCGCATCAGCAAACCAAACACATAAACACACAAAACCATACTCGGAGGCGCTAAACAAAAATCTGCCAAAGCAGCAGAGACCTCCAAAGCAGACATCCAAGCAACCGCTACCCCACAACAATACCCACGTATCACATATTTCACAAAGTCAGTGTGCCACACAGTCACAGCCCTTAAGGCTAAACAACACACCTAATACACTTGTAATAGGTGACTGTATTGTCAGACACACTGACGTCCTACTCACCAGACTGAACAAGAAGGTCACTGTAATCTGCCTGTCAGGTGCCAGGATCCACCACATAACACAAGCATTCAGGTCACTCCAAAGCAAGTACAAATATAACTCTGTCATTGCCCATGCTGGTGTGAATGACCTGAGACGTACCTCCCTGGACTACATGAAAACAGACATAGAGGAGCTCTCTGATCATGTAGCCCAGGCCGGTATGACCCTGACCTTGAGTAGCATCTTGCCCTCACCAAGAATGAAGCCACAGTATAAAGACAAAATGATCAATTTTAACAATTGGCTAAAGTATTGGTGTCATTCAAAGGGGATCCAGTGTCTGTCAGCCTGGGATGACATGCTCAACAAGCCACGCTGCTTCGCTAAGGATGGCTTGCACCTGTCACCCCTGGGCTTTCGAATACTGGCAAAGGCTCTTGCCACCCCCATAGTGCTTTTTTTAGGCAAGGCTCAAAAGACAATCCCACCTCCATAGACAACACAAGGAAAAAAAAAATAAGGGTAATGCTGCTCAAAGCCAGAAGTCTAAACCTCAAGATGCACGCACTTGAGGCTCTCCTCAGTATGGAGAATATCGATATCTGTGCAGTAACAGAAACCTGGTTCAAGGCTCCCAAGAGCACCCCAGCACTACCAGGTTATACCTCATACCATGCTTTTCGGCCTCAAAACTCAGACCGAACCACAAAAGGAGGGGGAGTATCCATATTCATCAAAGATACCCACACCTCCAGGTTAGTGGCACTGCACGAATCATTGGAAACCATCCATGTGCAACTAACAGTGAGCAAAACTGCCTTTCAGTTTGTAGCCTGCTACAGACCACCCACCCAAACTCAGGAACCCCACTCGGATTTCCTGAGAACACTGGAGAATATGAAGGTCTCTCCAAACACTATAATATTGGGTGACTTCAACTACCCAAACATTGACTTGGAAAACTACTCAAGCCCCAACACCCTCACCCAATGGTTCCTAGAATTTATAAACTCAAAAGCTATGGAACAGCTGGTCACCACTCCTACAAGAGGGGAAAACATATTGGACCTGGTCATCACCAACATGGGGACTCTATGTTCCACACCAGAGGTATACTCCTCATTGGTAAGATCAGATCATAAATTAATCTCACTGGACATCCATATCCCATCCCCACCCCCAGCCAAGGAAACCACGGTGAAGAATTTCTCAAAAGCAAATTTCCCACTTCTCAAAACTGAGGTGGAATCCTTCAAAGCCCCCGGGCCAGTGGAAAATACTGCCCAAACCGCAGAAACCTTTACAAAAGCATTCTATGGACACCTACAGGAATGCATGGATCGTGCTATCCCAAATAAAACCAAGACCCACTCCTCCAAAGGCAGGATACCTGTCTGGTGGACCCCAGCCATAAATAAGCTATACAACAGAAGGAGGAAGCTACTACATGATAGAGCAAAATCCCAAAAAGGGAAGGCATCTCTAATCAGTACTAGCAAGAAACTACGATCCCCTCATAAAATCATCTAAGGCCAGCTTCGAAAGAAAAATTGCACAAGACATAAAGATAATCAGAAGGCCTTCTTTAGTTATGTCAGGAATCTGGGTGGCAACTCCCAGATATGCTCTGAGTTAGTGCAAAATGACAAAAAATACACTGATCCCACAGACATTGCCAACATCCTGGCAGGCAGGTTCAGTGCAAACTTCTCCCCCCCTTCCCCCCCAAAAGAACAAATGTCTATCCCAACAGAATGTAACCTCCCTGACATCACAGATGCACAGGTGAGAGCTGCCCTCTCCAAAGCAAAAAACACAGTATCAATGGGACTGGACGGTGTCCCGGGCTGTGTCTTACAAGAGCTCAAAGAAGAACTGAACCCTCACATAAAGTCACCGTTCAATCTCAGCCTTACTACAGGATATGCACCCAAGGAATGGCATACAGCAACAGTGGTCCCGCTCCACAAAGGTGGTGCCAAAACAGACCCCAGAAACTATCGCCCTATAAGTCTGACTACTCTGGTCTGCAAAGCTATGGAGCGTATCATCATGGAACTCATAAACAAAGACATTGGGAACCTCCAGACACTGGATCCTACACAATTCGGCTTTATTAAGAGCAGATCTTGCCTCTTGAACCTGGTCAACTTCTTTGAAACAGTTACCAAGGCCATAGATGAAGGGAAGGTAGTCCACACAGCCTACCTGGACCTTGCAAAGGCCTTCGACACAATACCCCACTCAGGCATCATAAATAAGCTCACCAGCTTAAATATCAACCCCTATGTCACAAGATGGGTTGCAAACTGGCTCAGGGATAGAACACACATGGTCAGAATTGCAGGTGCCATGTCAGACTCTAAACCAGTTACAAGTGGCATCCCACAAGGCTCAGTCCTGGGACCTCTCTTGTTTGGTATTTACTTCTCTGAGGTACAGGCTAACACGGGAGGAATATGGCTGACCAAGTTTGCAGATGACTACAAACTGGGTGCCATAATCAACTCTCCGGCTGACACAAGCATCCTCCAAAAGGGTCTCACAGAGATGGATAACTGGTGCCAGAGCCATGGCCTAAAGCTAAATGCCAAAAAGTGCAAAGTCATCCCCTTTGGGAAAAACAAAGTGCCCACAAATTACCACATAGGTGGTAATCCATTAAGTACATAAGAAGTAATTAGGGATTTGGGGACCCAAGTAGATAGTAATCTCTCCTTTGACAATCACGTTGCCAAAGTGGTTAGAAAGACCTTATCACGAGAGGGTTCACATCTAGATCAAAAGAGGTCATTGTGCCCCTCTAATCATCACTCATCAGGCCCATAATTGAATACAATGCCCCGTTTGGGGTGTACCTTACCCGACACCTGCAGCAACTTGAGAGACCCCAAAAGTACCTAACCAAGAGGATCAAGGGACTCAAACAGATGCCCTATGCAGTTCGGCTAAAGAAACTCCAGCTCTACTCAGTTGCTTACTGCCTACTCAGAGGCGATCTATGCCTGACGTATAAAGCCATGTCCAACTCAGAATTAATGGATATGCTCCACCTCAGGAAATCCAAATCCCTTAGAGCTACACGCTCCAGGGACTTAAACCTCAGCACAGAAATAAATTGGACATGCTGGAGGGACAGATTCATATCCCAGAGGCTCCCCTCACTCTGGAACAAAATTCCAATAGGCAGAACCCCTCACTGACCCCCTTCAAGAGAAATCTTGACGAGTGGATGGGAGATCATAAGTTTACCCCTGGGATCTCTTCTGTGTCCCTGCTAGACAGAGGCATAGTAAACTTACCTTAAAAGGGCTATCTTCTGTGACCTACTATACAGAAGCACAGTCAACCAATCCAAAAGGGTGGCGAAAGCCAAACACACTGGCTAGGCTTATAAATGCCCTAGGGCAGATAGCCTAGTATCAACCTATGAACCTATAATGATGATGTGATGCTGTTTGCAATATATAGTAGGGAGGGAGCAAGCATCTATATACATGGGTAAATAGGTCCCTGCGGAATTTGAAGGGATTGCTTCACTCAAGCAAGATATACCACCTGACATAACAGTCTTGCATGAGTTCCTTCACAGTCTCTCACAAATGGGAGCTCACCCTCAGATGTGGACAGTCTCCAGTTTTGTCATACCTATAATGTGTGAGAGATGCATGAGAGTGAAACAATGCCATGGCTTCCATACTGTCTGCACTCAGATATGCAGGTTGGTAATCCAGACACACTCAGCCACTATGTACAGTACTGTTGACCTGATTTGTGTTTTTTGGGGCACAAAAAAAAGTCCCAAAGTCCCAACCCATTCTTGGCAGTGGATAGATCCAGCCTTGACATGGCTAATTTTCACAGAGTACTCTGCCAACAGTCCTGTGGTGGTACCTTGACCCCATCACTCAAGGATGTGAACCCAGACTTCTAACAAACTCTGAGGGTATGTGGCCACCATATTCACTCCCATAAATCTTTTCCATATTATATAGTCTTACAATAATATCTCACTATGTCCACTCCACCTATGCAAATGCTGATGACCATAGTCTGCCCTCCCATCCTGGTACGTTTGTTGATGCTTGATGTACAGAGTGGTTGGACTGCGCACTGCCTTTTATAGCCAGAGTGTTGCAGCATGCATCATATTGTTCTCTATTGTTCTGTGCTGTGGCTTACAATTGTGGACTAGATGCTACTTCTTTGGCAGTTCTTTAATGTTACGTGTTCATTGCTGCTTCAGCTGTGGCCATGTTCCTCCTCTGCCTTTCACTTTATCTACCCTTGACCTTGTATTGCTGATGTATCAGTTACAGCCTGGAATGCTGTTGTCTGCCTGCACCAGTTATTTATGCAGTACCATGTTGTGCAGTGAGGCAAATATTTTGCTGCATTTCTCTGTGCTGTATTATACAGTACCACCCAAGGAGTCTAAACAGTGCAATGTATCCTGCAGTAGTAAAAATACATATTCCATAATATTCCCTGTTTTGGTATGGGCAATATTCTATGATATTTCTGCCATCACTATGTGTTGCGAATGGATGTAACCATCCTTAGCTCATGGGCATATCCAGCATCACCTGTAACACACAAGACACAAAATTATGTGTGTCATGATCCTCACATGTATGGTACCTATATGTATGGGCCATGCTGTCCACTATATGTGTGCTCTTACCAACCAGGAGACCATTTTGGAAATCCCCTTCCAGAAACCATTGATGTAGGTTGTACATGTGCCACATGTGTCCATCATATGAAGTACTTGGATGAATCATGGATACATTTTAGATAATGTGCTGGGCATTACTGACTACCTGGCAGTTCAGGGATGTGTATCCCATCCAATGTATTTATTTCGCTCTCTTCCATTGGGCAATGTGGGTCCTTAGCAGGAACATGTTTACAATCTATATAATGTACCCACAGAGTTGCTTCTGTCTTGGGAACCAGACTTTTCACATCTAGTATGATATCAAGAAATTGGTTAAATATTCAGGAGGCAGAGGCCTGTACTATACCTGTCATTTCAGAGAGGTTACAGGAAGATCCTTATAGATAGGCTGGTCAATGCTGCATTTGCGTTCACAAGAATCAGCATGCCATACATATTTCTCTAGTTCATTCAAGGGAGACACAGTTTGACTTGGTCTTGCAGTGCATCCCTATTGATTCTGAAATGATTATCTGCTGGTCTGTCATGTGATAAACAAGTTGCTGCCTGTACCATCAGCATGTGCAGCTTTGACTTGGATAAATGAATACACCATCTCTGGCAGTGGTTACCATCATATGATGTGGATAACTGAATACACCATCTCTGGCAGTGGTTACCATCATACAATGTAGAGCTACTGCTGCTCTTCTGGTTATTATGGCTCCTTTGTTGTATTGGGTGTTCAGAGTTGAGGGTTACACTACACTAAGGCTGCTTAACAGTTTGCAACTGTTTAATTCAGGATCATAAACCCTAGCACTGAGACAAGCATCCACAGACTTCTTAAATAGTTCTTCACATTCAGTATTCCTAGTATGAGTTGTTAGGGATTTTATAATCTTTCTGCATGGTGATGGAAGAACAAACTCTGAGTTTAAGTTCATGACTTTGAAAGGATCAGAAACAGACTAGTAGCCTTGGTAGCTACACTGTGCTTTAAAAAGCAATACCTAATGTTGGAGCCAAGGAATCATTCTGAAAAGATTTAAATAGCAAAATAATATCACCATGCAATAGCCTGCACCTTTTATGAGAACGTGATAAGTATTCTAATCTTTATCATCTATAAATAACGTATTTCGTTATAGATATCTGTCTGGTGCTAACTCTCTCCACTTTCTTCTTCTGAGATACAATATGCAAACAAAAAGACTCACAATATTCACTTATTGGTCTGACAACTGATTTATATAATTGCAGCTGCACTTTTTCTTCTCTGCTGGAAAAACAGTGAAGAATATCTATAACTATAGATAGTACCTTCTTATAAACCATTTTAGGTTTATAGGTTGGTATTCCGCAGTGGTGCAGCAGTAGCGTTGTTGCCTCATAGCAAGAGGTTCTCCCGTTCGATTCTCAGCTAGTGTGTGGGGAGTGCCTTCTGTGTGGAGTCTGCATATCCTCCCCGCTGGTCGAGTTCCATTCCGAAAGATATGCATGAATGGGCATGCCTTCCTTGAAGGTTGGGCATCGAGCTGGCAACTCGGCATCGTGAAAATCTACTGCCAATCATTAGCAGACCAGAGTTCCACTGTGACGACCCTTAACCGGGAAAAGTCAAAGACAACAACAACAACTATGCTATCGGCCCTAGGGCCTATACAAGCCTAGCCAAACAATTCCCTGGATATTTCTTCCCACAATATTTACTTCCCTAGACCCCTGTCTAGCAGGACGACTGACGTGATCCCCGGGGTGAAATTCCTATCTCCCATCCAATCGTCAAAGTTCCTTTTGAAGAGGACCAAGGAGGCACTCTGCTTGACATGTATGGGCAGTCTATTCCAGAGTATGGTGAGTCTCTGGGTCAGATGTCTCAAATTTAATATCCAAGTTCACCAACACCACCCCCCCCAAGATCCCTTACATTATTTTCTGAGGTCAGAATGCAATTATTTAGTGCATATGGATAACCAAGATTATTACCAACATGTAAGATCAGACACTTTTTATCACTGATGTTGATTACTATGGCTTCAATTTTTCAGTCATCAGCAAATTTACTGATCCAAATATTTTATTGGACACATAGTCTACCTGTAAACAGACCAAACAGTAAGGGACCCAAAACTAACCCCTAGGGGATCCATATACCAATATTTTGTGTATGTGACAAGCAGTTATTTAGCTTGACATTACATTTCCTGTCATTTAACCAGTTGTCCACCTATCTTCAGATGTATTAGTTAATATTTATTTGCTGCATTGTGAGTAAGATTTTATTGTTTGGTTTAGTATCAAAGGCCTTTTTAAAATCCAGACATAGCACATCCGCTGCAAAGCCTCGCTCTACACAGCCCATGAGATTTAAGTAAAAGCTAATCAAATTTATTAAACAAGAATGCACTGCCAACAATCCATGCTGAAAAAATGCCTAACCCCTGCATAATGCCCTGGGAAAAAAATGACAAATACGTCACTCAAAGAATTTCCCCAGTATGCAAGTTTGGCTAATAGGCTGCCAGATGTATTCAGAAGAACTAGACTGACATTTAGCAAAAGGATCTACAATTGCCTGCTTTCATTCTCATGGAACAAACCTAGGGTCCAAGTAAAGCTATTAGACATGGAATCAGATTTCCAGTTCTGCTGCCCAGTAAGAACCCATCCAACCCATCACTACCTGACACAGAATATGGCTTAGTAGATTTTAGAGCATTTATAATATTAACTTCTGAAATAAAAGGACAATCATTTTGGTTCTTTAACTGCACTTGTAATGACATTGTTATGGATTTTAGTTGTGTTAACAAAGAAATTGTTCTGCCAAGACATTTACCAACTTTGCTGGTAAACTAATGAAACAATGATTGAGTTTAACACAGATGTCATAGGTGGAGTCCTTTGGTGGAGGGGGTGGGGTGGAGACTGCACTCCCTACGAGAAGCCTAATAACTATGAGCCTTTTGCTAGGTTGCTGGCCATTCCCTATTGCATATCAACTGCATGCCAGTTTTTTTTTTATGTAACACAGACAATTTAATCTTCGAGAACAGTAGGCAATGCATTTGGAGATGAAACATTGAAATGGAAAGTTTTTTGCCAGCAGCAACCTGTGCATTAGTAATAGTTCTCTTTAATATGGAATTATTCAGATGACTTTTACTTCTGCAGAGATTGTGCTTATTGACTGATATTGGTGGATTATAATGACAGTAGTCTGAGTGGCCACTTATGGTTGAAATGTTCTGAAATTGATTGTTTTGTGATTATTGGCTCATACATTTTGTTTCACTGCTTATTGGAAAAATGTTCAGAACTACAAATTTAAAACACACTCTAACAGGAGTTGCTGTATTATTTATTTATTATTATTTGTTTATTTTACATTTGTTGACCGGGAGTGTCTGACTGAGCAAAAGTCCTTTTTCAGCAGAGGCCTGGGGAGAAAAGTTCCAAATAATACAAACAATTTACAATTCCAAGGTAGTTTAAGAACACATACAGTAATACATAATGCACAATTTAATACAATTAGGAATGTGTATCAAAGAACACATGCATTTCTTTGTGGTCCTAAAAATGTGTGCAATTAGCCCAATGTTTGAAAACAGACCAAAGGTACACTTAATCCACCACTGGCCATTTTCAATGAATTTGGGTTTCAGTGGAGTTTCAGTGAATGTTAAATGCTCATGCTAAGTCTATTTTCATTGTGAGACTGTATTGTTTGTTTAGCAAATAGTTATTAGTGTTTGTGCTATAAAATTTAAAACAAGTTTTAAATTAAATGCGAATGTTTGTAATCATTGTAGAAGTAAAGAAGAAAGTATGCTCATGACAGATTTTAATGGTGTTTATGATAATTGGGAAGAAATAGTCAAGTAATAGGACACTGGATGGCTGTGGGGAGGGGTGGTGGATCCATCACCCTGTCTAGGGCCCCATTTTACCATGATCTGGCTTTGGTCATTACAACTTATTTGCATGTGCTGTAAATTATACACTAATTATACTACAATCTAGTGTCTTTAAATGCTTCTTCTTCTCCCACTTCTAAGATACAGCATTACATTCCGCCAAAACTTGTTTCACACAATATTTGGCTTCCTATCCCTCTCAGCCTCACCATATCTGCCTTTCCAGTAGATGGGGGTGCTATAAAGGCTAATTTGTTGATAAACTGTCATGCCAAACTGAAAAAAAAAACAATGGACAGAATATTAAGAACATATTATATTGAACAACAGTCTATATGTAAAATTATTTGGAACGATGTGTTCAGTGGAAAAAATGCAAAAAGAATGTGGAAAGTTTTGAAAGAGAAATATCTGAACTTATACTTTGTCTCATAAAATATTTACGAGGAGACTGTATACAGGTATATAGTGCATCTCCTACAAATAGAGAGACCGTTATCAGGTGTATAGTGCATTTAGAGACAACTACCTTTGGGGTTGTTTACATTTAGAGACAGATACCTCTGGAGTGTTTGGAGTTAGAGAATCATCAGTCAACCTATGTAGAAGATTCTATAGGAATGAGAAGTGTACTAATTCATTCTGTTAGAGAGTAGCAAGAAATTAAGTGTCTTTTGCCTCCCAAGGACTCAGCAACCAAAAAAGAAAAAGTAAATTATAGATGTATAAGTTGTAGAGTCTTCCACGAAACACACCAAATTCTCGATAAAACACAGGTTTATTGAAGAATAAAAGAGATGAGCGCTTTCGCGTGCCAGACTGCACGCTTCATCAGATCTGATGAAGCGTGCAGTCCAGCACGCGGAAGCGCTTATCTCTTTTATCTTCAATAAACCTGTGTTTTATCGAGAATGTGGTGTGTTAGAGAGTAGCTGATGCATCGAGTAGACTACCAAATTACAATAAATTAAGCAATAATTTATATATTTTTAAGAACAGCCTGGACAGTTACTATGGGAACAGTTGATTGGGTATATCAGCAGGCTAGAAGGACATTATTGCCCATGCTTGAAATATTAGTATGCATGTGTATGTATACATGTTATCCTTCTGACATATTACATCCAGAAATCTTTCACCTACTACCTTCATCTTCCTGATGCACATATCTCAGCGTAAAATAATGTGCCTTTGCTAGCTTTGACAGTTTTGCAGGAGATTCACTATGTAGTAAGAAGATAGTATTACCTTACTATAATTCGTAGTGTAGTACAACATTCACTACACTGAATCAATGCCTTACCAATACCAGCCTATGTACTCCTGCTGCAAGAAGTTTAGCAGCCTGTTGACAACCTTGCACTGATTAATCCTACAACTGTTCTGCTATCGATTAAGTTACTGCCTTCTTAATGTAAATACTTTGTAACCAACTTCTTATATTAGCTTGCAGTATTCAAGCTATGCAGTACTGTGTAAAATGTACAAAGTATGCCATATACAGTCTGATATAGCAGCAAGCAGTAACAAAGATTGGCAGCCAGCCAGCCTAAAGCATCCACACAATATGTCAGGGGTCATGACATATCAGCCTGTGTACCTCACAATAGTACAGCACTGAAGGTTCTTCAAGACGATATGCCCATATACCAATGATAATACTGCAGGAGTGGGGTGGGGATCATCACTTCAGAATGGATACTCAGAAGAACACTTTGTCTGCCATATACAAGATTAGTGTTGGGAGATCTTTATTAATACATACACTCCTCTGTAAGGTGCATAGCTGGACTAGACTATGTTTCCTGCTTCAGAGAAGTACCAGAAATGTGAACAGTAGACTTAAACTCTGTAGTAGGGACACACAGTCTGCCATAAACTTGCAACCTTTTCTACATACATTGCAATTTAAAAGCATTGTACAACATAGCATATTTTGTGCACAGGCATATAAAATCAAAATGGATTATTATAATATGTCATATACAATCCCACCCATCTGTGTTTTATGAGATGCATGCATGTGTTTTGGGGAGCACGGTACTATACTGGCATTTCTGTGAGGCACCCTGTACACCATTATATTGTAGGCCAGATGCCAGATGTTCAGTCATGAGTCTTACAATCCAAGAACCACTGATGCTGTGTGATGTTTATTACCCATTTATACATACTAGATAATATTTCCATCTTATTATTGCCTTGTATTCTGTGACAGTCTGCGTGCAGAACCCCATGGGCATCTTTTGGCTGAATCTCAGCCCTGTTGTCCAGTGAAGTAACAAAGGAGTAGCAATGCTGCATCTGTCCCTACCAACACTGTTTTATGGTAGTGGGGTACTGCATAGCAATGCTGCATCTGTCCCTACCAACACTGTTTTATGGTAGTGGGGTACAGAGTAGCAATGCTGCATCTGTCCCTACCAACACTGTTTTATGATAGTGGGGAACAGAGTAGCAATGCTGCATCTGTCCCTACCAACACTGTTTTATGGTAGTGGGGTACAGAGTAGCAATGCTACATCTATCCCTACCAACACTGTTTTATGGTAGTGGGGTACAGAGTGGCAATGTTGCATCTGTCCCTATCAACACTGTTTTATGGTAGTGGGGTACGGAGTAGCAATGCTGCATCTGTCCCTACCAACACTGTTTTATGGTAGTGGGGTACGGAGTAGCAATGCTGCATCTGTCTCTACCAACACTGTTTTATGGTAGTGGGGTAAAGAGTAGCAATGCTGTATCTGTCCCTACCAACACTGTTTTATGGTAGTGGGGTACAGAGTAGCAATGCTGCATCTATCCCTACCAACACTGTTTTATGGTAGTGGGGTACAGAATGGCAATGCTGCATCTGTCCCTACCAACACTGTTTTATGGTAGTGGGGTACAGAGTAGCAATGCTGCATCTGTCCCTACCAACACTGTTTTATGGTAGTGGGGTACAGAGTAGCAATGCTGCATCTGTCCCTACCAACACTGTTTTATGGTAGTGGGGTACGGAGTAGCAATGCTGCATCTGTCCCTACCTACACTGTTTTATGGTAGTGGGGTAAAGAGTAGCAATGCTGTATCTGTCCCTACCAACACTGTTTTATGGTAGTGGGGTACAGAGTAGCAATGCTGCATCTATCCCTACCAACACTGTTTTATGGTAGTGGGGTACAGAGTGGCAATGCTGCATCTGTCCCTACCAACACTGTTTTATGGTAGTGGGGTACAGAGTAGCAATGCTGCATCTGTCCCTACCAACACTGTTTTATGGTAGTGGGGTACGGAGTAGCAATGCTGCATCTGTCCCTACCAACACTGTTTTACGGTAGTGGGGTACAGAGTAGCAATGTTGCATCTGCCCCTACCAACACTGTTTTATGGTAGTGGGGTACGGAGTAGCAATGCTGCATCTGTCCCTACCAACACTGTTTTATGGTAGTGGGGTACAGAGTAGCAATGCTGCATCTGTCCCTACCAACACTGTTTTATGGTAGTGGGGTACGGAGTAGCAATGCTGCATCTGTCCCTACCAACACTGTTTTATGGTAGTGGGGTACAGAGTAGCAATGTTGCATCTGCCCCTACCAACACTGTTTTATGGTAGTGGGGTACAGAGTAGCAATGCTGCATCTGTCCCTACCAACACTGTTTTATGGTAGTGGGGTACAGAGTAGCAATGCTGCATCTGTCCCTACCAACACTGTTTTATGGTAGTGGGGTATGGAGTAGCAATGCTGCATCTGTCCCTACCAACACTGTTTTATGGTAGTGGGGTACAGAGTAGCAATGCTGCATCTGTCCCTACCAACACTGTTTTATGGTAGTGGGGTACGGAGTAGCAATGCTGTATCTGTCCCTACCAACACTGTTTTATGGTAGTGGGGTACCTTTGCTTTTGGTTCTTCTTTCTACATTAAGGGGAACAGAATATTGGCACACCGTTTAGCCTAGCTGCGTCATAGCTCTTGGTTCTCCACTTTAGCTTGTAGATGCGGTGTGTTTTCTGCACAGTGGTGTGCAATTAATCCTTGTGTTTTCATGGATTTTTACTTAGAGTTTAGTTTTGTCTACATCCCAGAGATGTGCTGTAGGTGAATTGACCTTCCCAAAAATTTCCCATAGGTGTATATAGTGTGTGTGTGTGTGTGTGTGTGTGTGTGTGTGTGTGTGTGTGTGTGTGTGTGTGTGTGTGTGTGTGGGGGTGTGTGATCATGTATGACTTGTAATTCTTTGGCACGTCCTTCAGCACTAGTTCCTCTGCATTTCACCCACAGAATGGCAGGATAGGTACCAGCACCCCATGACCAAGACTTGGATTAAAAAGTCAATCAGATAATGAACGAGTGAATGAAAATAAAATGAATGAATGTGCTTAAACTAGATGTAGGTGGGCTTATATGTGTGTACAGATAGTTCTGTATTATATATGTTTTTACATCTATGGGACAATCCCAGTAAATGACCGTCTGCAGGGACTGAGGTGTTTGGTAAGGATATAAATGTTGTGTTTTATGTTGACACTTTAACACTAGAAGTGGCAGTGTGCTTTCTAAAGTCCTGGATTGGGCATACCAGGCCTGGGATATATGGTTAAACAGCTTAGCCATAGTCATTGGAAATACATCCATCCAAAAAAGTCAACATTGCACTTGATGTAATATAAAAAATACAAAACTTTATTTGCTACTGAAAAACATCTTGTGTTGGTCTTAAAGCTTGCATATTCGTACTATAAAACCTGTGTTGTCCAGTACTAACTCTGTGTTCATGTGTTTCCTGTCAGTGGGCCAACCTGTCATTTCTCCTTAAATCTTTCTGTTGAGTCTTAAACTGAACTAAGTGATGGCCCTAAAATACCAATTCATTTTATTAGACCTTCATTTTCAAGGAGTAGAATTTTGTTGAATTCTTATTTGGCCAAGCATGCGTGACCAGATAAATGTCTACAGAGTGTACTGGTCTGTGGCCAGGATTTCAACTTCAACAGATTTGACGCAATCCACAGTTATTTTTACATATTACCCAATATCTGCTGAAATTTTGTCTCTCAGTATATTTTTCATAAATTCTGTTCTCCCTAAGATGTCAGAATGCAAGGCTAAAAATGCTGTAATGAAATTTAATAAGAAAAGGCAATACATGCTATAGTGTCATCATAGTTAAAAAAAGGTGGTGTTATTAAACTTAATTCTCTTACTTAATATTCAAGTTAAACTAGGATAAGCAGCTCCTCGATCATTCTGATTAGCATCTACTCATTTAGGATAATCTGCATAATTACAGAAAAAACTAATTCCTAGCTGATGAATAGAAATTCTCACAATTTAACATTTCATTATGCACTTCAACAAGTTACATATTGGTTGTAGAGGTTTCATTAAATATTCAAAGACATCAAGAAAACAATATAAAATAAAGAATTTGCATTCCTTTTACAAAGCAGCTAAGTAGCAGGTGTTTGCTGCTATAAATGAGCAGGCCTGCATTCTGTAGAATGGTTAGTAAACAAACAAAAGTCACAGACCATGAGCAACATGGTATTATGTTACTAGCAGAACTCAAGCACAGTGCTGCTGACAATACAAACTGAGTTTTCCCAAAGGCTTGATAACTAATTCTGTTTTAATGTGGTGACCACCACCTGAAACAAGAGAAGTCTGCCCTGATCCTTTGGATATAAATGACTACATAGACAGTGACCCTCACATTTCATGCTGACTGATGCTGCACAGGGTTTATTCAGTAGTACTACTAATTTCTCATTTAACCACTTCTTATATAGAGTATCAGCACCAACTCTACACATTGGGAAAGCCTCTACGTTCACAAAAGAAATAGCTTAATAATGATGCTGGGTAGAAGCTATTTCAGAAGAGAATTCTTTAAAAACTTACCAATGTAGCTTGTTTAAATGATAGTCCTGGTCTGTGCATAAGTGCAGAAGCCAGCTTGCATATTTATTTTAGTTCTCCTGGAGTTTTTTAAACACCTTTATTAACTTCACATATTGAGAAATGACATGGATGCATATACAGTTATAGAAAGCAAATTGTTTAAAACATCCATCATTAAACTCATGAGTTATACAGCTATGTTTTCTAACAGTTATCATTCAACTCAACATTACATAAATTGCTCAAGTCCTGCCTTTCTTTAAATTTCACTCCTCCTTCTCCTCCTGAAATTATTTCTTTTACTTCCATTTTTGAGTTTGTACAGAACATCAACAGACAATATTTTGGGCCATAAATGTTCTTGATTAGACTGACCTCATGAGTCCATACAATGCATTTCCTGGAAGTCTGCAAGCCCCCAATACAAATTACATTTTCAAAAGAGAGTGCTTAGAGCCCCTGAAAAGTATTCTATGTTTTGTACCATAGGATACTGTTAGGTCATGACATTTGTACAACGATTCATAACTATGTTATGTCTTAGTGAAAAAGAATTTCTGGTGCCGATTCTGGGATCTGACCTCACATGTGAGGTCAAATCATAATGCTGTGTCATTTGAAGTAAAACTCAACACTGAAAATCCAGTTAAACCATTAACAGAAACTTCAAACGCAAGAGTCTAAACAAAAAACTCCACACCCTTCAAGCCCTATTCATTCTGGAGAATGTAGGCATCTGTGCCGTGGCCGAGAAAGTACTCTGGAAGTGTAAGGCTACAGTGCCCACCACACATTTAGACCAACAACAGCACAGACTGGGGCCAAAACTGGAGGTGTTTTGATCTACATTAGCATCAAATATACCTCTAGGTTGTTTAAACAAGATACCATGGAGCTCATTCACATGCAAGTCTCCATAGATAAGGTCCCTCACCATATCATGGCTAGCTACAGGCTACCACCTATGCCCCTAGAGTCTCACAGCTCTTACCTAAACCTACTAGAGGTGCTCACCATCCAACCAAACACCCTATTTATGGGTGACTTTAACTACCCCCCTACAGACTAGGAAATGTACACTGTCTCATACTCACAGGCACGACGCTAAATGAACCTTATAAACACAAACACCCTGGAACAGATAGTGCCTACTCCAACCAGAGGACCAAACATATGGGATTTGGCAGTTACCAACATGGGAGAGCATTGCACCACCCCCTCATGTCACATCCTCAGTAGTAAGGTTGGATCACAACCGAGAAAATTCAATTAAACCAGTAACAGTTAGGAACTATTCAAAGGCAAACTGCATCCTATCAAGTGACAGTTTGTCAAAATTCAAGGCTCCCCCCAACCTCAAGAACACAGCTACCTTTGCAGAATTATTCACAAAGTCACTATACAAACATGTATATATATGTATGAAACTGACGTGGAATAAGGTGAATTCCCAAGACTGGAAAAACTCCCTTATCAGCCTCAACAAAAAGTTGAGATCCCTCATCAAATCCTCTAAAACTAGTTATGAAAACAGAACTGCAGAAGATAGTAAAGACAACCACAAGGCCTTCTATAGTTATGTAAAGAATCTCCACAACAATACCCAGATTTGCTCTGAGCTACTGACAATGGTACCTCCTATACCGAGCCAACAGATATTGCCAATATACTGGCCGACAGATTCAGTGCCAACTTTACCCCCCTCCCAAAGGACCAATCACAATACCAGTAGATTGCCAGGTACCCAGTATTACTGCTGCACAGGTTAAAACAGCACTGCCCAAGGCCAAGAATACAGCTTCTATGGGACCTGACAATATCCCTGGCTGTGTTCTACATGAACTACAGAGTGAACTGGCAGCACACCTGTGTGACCTGTTCAATCACAGCCTCACCTTAGGTTTTGTCCCTACCGAATGGCGCACCGCTACAGTCATCTCTCTCCACAAAGGAAGAGTGACTACAGACCTTGAGAACTATCGCCCCATTAGCCTGACGAGTCTGATATGCAAAGCTATGGAAAGCATCATCATCATGGATCTAATAAACAAGGATATAGGGAATCTCCAAACTCTGGATCCCACACAGTTTGGTTTTGTGAAGGGTAGATCATGCCTGCTCAACCTGGTCGACTTCTTTGAATCAGTCATCAGAGCTGTGGATGAAGGCAAGGTGGTTCATACAGCCTACCTTGACCTGGCCAAAGCCTTTGATACCATTCCCCACTCAAGAATCATAGAAAAACTCAGTAAGCTAGGCATCAACCCCTATATTAATAGATGGATTGCAAACTGGCTCACAGATAGAACCCACAGTGTGAAAGCAACTGACTCCAAGTCAGACTGCCAACCAGTCATGGGTGGAGTCCCACAGGGTTCGATCCTGGGTCCTCTCCTGTTTGGTATCTACTTCTCTGAAGTCCAGGCCAACATGAAGGGACTCTGGCTGACAAAATCCACAGATGATTGCAAGTTGGGAGCTATTATTAACGCACCACAATGAAAATCTTCCCAGAATCAAGGTGCAGTAGCAGAAAAATCAGCAAACTTCAACAAAACAACTGGCACCAACTATGCTATGGAACAGACTTCCCATACATGTCAAACAGAACACCTCACTGGCCCTGTTCAAGAGAAATCTTGATGAGTGGATTGGAAATAGAAAATTCACCCGGGGATCACTCCAGTGGTTGTACTCGACAGAGGCACTGGGAACTAATGTTGGGTGGCACAATGCCAAGATAATCCTATGGGCTAGGCTTGTAAAGGCTCCAGGGCCATTAGCCAAGTACACACCTATAAACCTATGAACCTATGTGAATGGCTGCACTGAGGCTGCCGCACCTACCAGAAACAAACCTTATCAGGATCACTTGAGGCACTCTTCAACTACAGCCTTGAAACAGGTTACATTCCAAATGGATGGAGGACCACAACAGTAGTAGTCATTCCCATCCACAACGGTGGATGATCAATGGACCCAGGGAACTGCAGACCCATCAGTCTAACAAGCCTAATATGCAAAGCCATGGACTGAATTATCATGGAAATGATAAATAAGGACATTGGCAAACTACAGACACTTGACTTATCCCAATTTGGTTTTAAGGGAAGTTCATGCCTACTTAACCTGGTATACTTCTTAGAGAATCTCCAAGGCAATGGACAAGGGTAAAAAGAGTGCATACTGTGTATCGTGACCTGGCTAAGGCATTTGATACAGTATCTCACTCAGGCATTATTGACAAGCTCTCTGAGCTAGGTGTAAATCTTTCATAACTAACTGGATTGCTAGCTTGCTCACAAAGAGGACAGAGTGAGGATTGGTAAGTGCACCTCCACCAAGAGAATGGTCTCCAGTGGAGTACTCCAGGCCTCCATGCTGGGCCTGCTCCTGTTTGGCATCTACTTCTTGGAAGTCAAGGCTAATGTTAAAGGCCTCTGGCTCACCAAGTTCATTGATGACTGTAAATTGGGGGCGATTATAGATTCCCCCCAAGACACAGATATCTTACAAGTGGGTTTAACAGAGACAAATGGCTGATGCCAAAGCCATAGTCTAAAACTTTATACCAACAAAAGTACTACAGATGCTCATTGGGAAACTGTCAAACTAAGTTAATTACTCAGTCGGTAAAATACATCTAAGTATTGTCCCAGTAGTAAGAGATCTGAAAACACATGTCGACAGCCATCTGGCATTTAACAAACATATAGCTAAGATAATAAGAAATCCGCAGTGGTACAGTGGTAGCATTGTTACCTCACAGCAAGAGGTTGTCCTGTTCGATTCTCGGCTGCAGTGCCTTCTGTGTGGAGTCTGCATGTCCTCCCCGTGGTTGAGTGGCCTCCGAAAGACATGCGTGAATGGGTGTGCCTTCGCTGAAGGTTGGGTGTCTGGCTGGCAACTCGACACCATAAAAATTTACTGCCAATCATTAGTGGACCGGAGTTCCGCTGTGGTGACCCCTAACCGGGAAAAGCCGAAAAGACAAACAATAGCTAAGATAATAAGAAAATCGTGCTAGGTTGCCCAGCTTATTGGTAAGCGTATGGCATCCAGGTCCAGGGAAGTTATAGTATCACTCTACTAGGACATTATCAGATCTGTCATTGAATACAATGCCCCTTTTGGCATGTAACTCAGATTTCTCACCAATAGAATTCAGGGCATGAATATCCTGCCCTACACTGATCATCTAAAGGCTGTGTATCTGCTTTCAGTCTTCTACATGGTGCTGACAGGCCTGGCTTACAAGACTTCCTCAGATCCATCCCTGATGGATGTGTTGCATGTGCACAAAACAATCACCACCAGAAGCATTAAATCCAGGGACATAAAGAGCATGTGTTGGAGAGACAGATGTGTCAAAAGGATAACCACATGATGGAATAGGCTCCCCAGCCGTGTAAAACAGAGTTTATCCCTGATCCTATCAAATCAAATCTTGACAAGAATCATAAATTTAACCCCAGTCTGGCCCCCATGTCCCTTATGGACAGAGATCATTAATAAGAAACATATTATTCTTACTATCACCCCCAAACAAATCGTTAGCTACTGACCTGTTAACATGCCCCTTCATACGTATGATATTTGGGACCCAAATGGTTGGAAGTGTGGCTAGGCTTATAAGGGCCTTAGTGGTCATTAGTCTAGTAAAATCCTATGAACCTGTGGAAGACAGTTTTAAATTAGACAGTATGTGGTTCTTTGGTAGTACAGTTGAGCAGGCTGTTGGAAGACTAACTGACAGCAAAACAGTTGTCACATGTCAGCGCCTGGCCAGAATATAAACAGATCAATGATTTTTGCATGCACCAAGGTTCACTCTTCCACTAAGAATACAAAACTAGGAAAAGTTTTGGCACATATGTTTTAATAAGTTGTCATCTTTACATCTTTAAATATGGGTGAATTCACCTAACTAGACTAGAATACCAGCAATTTAAAGACTACTACTAGTTCATTCTGAAAATGTTGGCACACAAAAAGTACAGTTGTGTACACTTACCATAAATGTAGATGTTCGAGTGTATTCACTGTTGCAGTCATTACATTTGGGTAATCCTGCTGGCAGGTTGCCCTCAGTCAGCCTGAATTCCAAAGTCCTGGGTCCTGCGTCGGCTGCTGTCACCCCTTCCCTGACGTCAGGCCATCAGGGGTATAAAAGAATCAGCCAACACCATTTTCTTTAGTTTTTCTTGCCCCAGATGTCAGGTGCCCCCTAAAAGGGTAGCCAAAATTTATATATATATATATATATATATATATATATATATATATATATATATATATATATATATATATATATATATATATATATATATATAAAATTGCATGCACCAATATAAACTTTACCTTCATCTACAAACAAATACACCACATAGGTTGTATAAATCAGAGAAGGAAAGAGAGGTTCCATCAGAAGAAAAGGGGGATGGCGGGTGGGTAACCTGGTCTGCAACAGCAACAGTGAATACACTCGAACATCTACATTTATGGTATGTGTACACAACTGTACTATGTTCTTCGTGTTTCACTGTTGCAGTCATTACATTTGGGTAGAGTCCCAAATCTATGGTTGGGAGGCTGGAGCTAAACAGCATTAGGAGTGGCTATGAGGCCCTGCAGAACTGCAGTGGCAAAGCCTGCCCTGGATTTATAGTAGAGTGGCAGATGATAGTGCTTTGTAAAGGTGTGAACTGAACTCCAAGTATCAGCCTCTCAAATGCCCTTGGTAGGTACTCCCCTGAGAAAGGCTGCTGAAGTGGCTGCAGCTCTGGTTGAATGTGGCCTAATGCCCTTAGGCACTGGCTTGCCATGGCGTACATAGCAGAAATGAATGAAGTGGCTGATCCACTTTGAAATAGTCTGCTTTGAGATAGCCTTTCCTTGTGATCCTGCAGCATATGTCACTAGTAATGGCTCTGTCTTTCTGAAAACTTTGGTTCTGTCCAAGTAGAATCTAAGCTGTCTGTGTACGTCCAAAGAATGCAGAATTCTCTCACTCTTGTTCTGTGGATTTGGATAAAAAGTTGGCAGGTGAATCGTTTGGTTAAGAGCCACACTGGACACCACCTTAGGCATAAATGTTGGGTTTGTCCTCAGAGAGACCCTGTGTGGATAAAAAATGATAAAAGGTTCTACAGCAATGAGTGCCTGTAGCTTTGAAACTCGTCTTGCAGAAGTTATTGCTAGGAGCAGAGCTGTTTTCCAGGATAAAAACTTTATATCGGCAGTAGCAGCTGGCTCAAAAGGAGGCAGGGTGAGTTTTTCCAAGACATAGTTGAAGTCCCATGCAGGTATTGGTGATCTCCTTGGAGGCCTTACATTTTTGGCCCCTCTGAGGTACTGCTTTAATAAGGGATGAGAAAAGATTGGTGGCTCTACATTGTAATGAACCGAAATGGCAGAGGCATGAATTTTAATAGATAAAAAAGATAGGCATTTGTCCACCATCTCAGTTAAGTATTGCAAAATCTGAGGAATATTTGGCACAGCTGTATCAGTTCCTTGTGCTTGGTTCCAAGCACAGAATCTCTTCCATTTTCAAGTATAAGATTTTCTAGTACTAGGCCTTCTGGCTTCTAAAATGACATCCATCACAGCTTTACTGAGAGGTGTGTTTTGTATGACTACATTATCTGCCATGCTGCTAGGTTTAAAGTCCTGAGTTGGCTGTGCAGGATCTGATTGTTTTGCTGGGACAGTAGATGAGGTATTTGAGGTAAGGTCCAAGCTGGGCATTGAGACAAGTTTCTTAGTATTGGATACCAGTACTGGCGGGGCCAGTCTGGGGCAATCAGTATCATCTTTGGCTTCTCTTGTCTGACCTTTAGGAGTACCTTGGGGAGTTGAGGAAGAGGGGGAAAGGCATATACTGATAGGTTTTTCCAGTTGAAAGATAGGGCGTCCACTTTTCATGCTTGTCTGTGATAAATCCTTGTGCAGAATCTTTTTAGTTGGTAGTTGTGAGGAGAGGGAAATAGATCTATGTCCGGTCATCCCCATTTCCTTGTTATCATGTTGAAGACTTGTGGATCCAGCTGCCACTCGTGGGGATCCATGAGGTTTCTGCTTAGTTCGTCTGCCAGAGTATTTTTCCTTCCTGGCAGGAATTGTGCCTGCAGATGTACTTGGTAAGTCAATGCTGTGTCCCACAAAGTCATGGTCAGTCTGCAAAGGGGGTAGGAATATGTGCCCCCCTGCTTGTTTATATACCACATAACCATGGTGTTGTCTGTCTATATCAGTAGTTGTCCTGGATGAAGTAGGTCCTTGAAGGCTGTCAGGGCATTTTGAACAGCTAGCATCTCTTTTTGATTGATATGTAGATGCATTTGGTTTGAGGTCCATGTGCCCTGAATGCATCTGCCTGCCATGTGGGCCCACCAGGCATAATCTGAAGCATCCGTTGTTAGTGTCTGCCTGGATGGGGGTAATGTGAATGGCTGTCCCTTGTTTTGGTGACAAGCCTTTGCCCACCATCGAAACTCCTGTTGCAGGCAGGGAATGAGAGTAATCATAGTTTCCAGGCTGTGGCAATGTTGAATCCAAACACTTTTTAAGCACCATTGAAGTTTCCTCATATGCAGTCTTGCATATGGAATTAGTAGGATGCAGGATGCCATGAAGCCCAAAGCCTGCAGAATTTTTCTTGCAGATAACTGGGCCTTTGTTGCCAACATTTTGAAATAGGTAGCCAGTTGCCTTTGTTTGCCTGGAGTGAGATAAGCCATCTGGGCAGTTGTACTTAAGCTTGCACCCAGGAATATTATCTCTTAAGAGGGTACTAGTTTTGATTTCTTTTTGTTGACTGTGTACCCTAGGCATGTTAGAAGTCTTTTCACAATGCCAGATGCTGTAGAAGAATGTCCTTGTTCTCTGCTTGAATTAGACAGTCGTCCAAGTAAGGGTATATTTGTATTCCTCTTTGTCTGCAGAATGCAATTACTGGTGCCAGGCACTTTTTAAAGACCCTGGGCACAGTAGATAAACCAAAGGGCAGTGCAGAGAATTGGTAATGCATTGAGCTAGCCTTGAATCTGAGGTATCTTCTGCATATTTGTCTGATTGGGACATGCAGGTATGCCTCTTTTAGGTCTAAAGTCACAAGCCAAGCGTTCTTGCCCAGCATGGGCAGAAGCTGCTGCAAAGTCAACATCTTGAATTTTGGTATATCCAGGAATGTGTTCAGAATAGATAGGTCCAGTATTGGCCTCCAGGCCTTGTCCTTTCTGGGTACCAAGAACAGTCTTGAGTAAAATCCTTGCCCCTGCTCTTGCTCTGGTACTTGTTCATGAGAGATGAGAATTGTTTTTGTGCCTCTGCCCATTGATTCTTTGGCATATCTGGCCAGCCGTTTGCCTTTGGCAGAGTATGGAAATGGAACTTGTAGCCTTGTGAGACAATATTTAGAACCCACTTGTCCTGGGTTATAATGTGCCAATTTTGAGAAAAAAGTGCTAATTTTCCCCCTAATGGTGCTGCCAGGAGAAAAGTGCTTGGTACAGCCAGGGGGAAGTCATTGGGGCTGTTTCCTGTATGGTTGTGATTTGTCTTCCCCAACTTTGGTGGTAGAAGCACCCTATTGCTTTGACCTGTATGAACCTTGCGCCTGGGATCTGCCTCTAGGGTGTCTGGATCTGCCCCTTTGAGGTCTATCTGACACAGGAAAGGACCAGTTCTCTGTTGGCCAGTGTCTACTAAACCTAGGTGGCTGTACTTGTAAAAAATCTTTGACCGTTTGCATAGATTTAGCTTTGTCCTCCATTTTCGTTAACACCTCTTCTGCCTTAACACCAAACAAAGTATCATGCTGTAAAGGTGCATCTAATAATTTGACTTTGACATGATCAGGCAGATTTTGTTCCTTTAACCAAGCATGCCTCCTAATTACAGAGCCCGTAACTCTGGCCCTGCAGGAGGCCACCAAAGAATCAAAACCACATTGCAAAGTATGCTTTCCAATTTGTTCAGCTGCATGTAATAAATCCTGCATTTCCTTGTTTTCTGCACATTCAGAGTTTAACAACATTTTCTGTTTAAGCATTGCCATGACATGTTGCTGATATTTGAGCATATGGAACTGACAGTTTAAGGCCCTTATAGCCAAGGTAGCAGATGTGTAAACCTTTTTTCCCCATCTCTCCAGTGCCCTAGAATCTCTGTCAGAGGGGGTAGGGATTTTTGCAACGGAAGCCTTAACTCCTTTGGGACCCTGAGAAATAGTTTCTGGGTCTGCAGCAGGGTTTTTAAAAAGGAATTTATGAGAGTCAGGAACCCTGTAATATCTGTCAGGCTTAACAGGAGCTGGAGGTAAGGAGTCAGGGGTAAGACTAGTCTCTGAAAACACATCATCTACAATGTTTAACACAGGTGGAATGGCTAGTGGTCTGTGTTGAGGTAGTAAAAGGAAATTCCTGAGCCTCTTTTTAGATTCTGAAAAATCTTGGCTCTCCCACTGGAAATGCTCCCTCATGGTATGCAAGGTTTCCCCAAAAGAATAGTCCTCTGGAGGAGAAGCTGAAGGAACAGATTCTTCAGCATCAGAATCCTCATAGGGGGGAAGAGAATATTCCTGATGAGAAGAGGAATCAGAAGAAATAGAAACCTGATCTGAAGATTCATAGTCAGTCTCTTGCCTAGGCCTCTTATCAGGAGGGGGATGGGAGCCCCTGATCAAGGTAATCAAGTCTTCGGCCATTTTGAGCATCTGCTTTTTGGGCATAGAGGCCTGACCACGTGGCTCTTGAGTTTGTCTCTTTGCTTTAGAAGGTGCTTTAGTCTTTGCCTTTGAAGCTGAATTCGGTTTAATGTAAATATGTTTAGGTCTGAATACACCCTCAGAAGCTGGTGCCTGCTCAGCAGCTCTGGACCCATCTGAAGGAATAGTATCCGAGGCTCCAATACCTTGAGTTTCCAGTGGCATGGCCGACTCCACATGGAGTTGGTAACGGCCTGCGACTCTAAAGTAGCGGGCATCAGGGGCTGCGAAAGCGCCTCACTGAGAACCGGCAACTGGCTTAGGAGAAGCTTTGTCGTCGGTTTTGGGCCTTGGTTGTCTATCTCTCTCCTTTTCTTTGCGCTTTTTGTGAACTCCGGTAGTCGGATGGCTATCCGACGACATTTTTGGATAATTAAACCGGTGTCCAAAATAGTTTAAAGCAAAATCATACCGACGCTCAATAGTGCGTTGGTTAAATCTAGCACAAAACCGACAACCAGAAACGTTGTGATCAGGGCCTAGGCAAGGAATACAGTAAGAATGAAAATCCTTAAGAGGTATTTGCTTTCCACAAGAAATACAATTATTTACTTTTTCTGACATCAGTCTGGAGCAAGAAAAAACTTTCCCCAATGGGGCACTTAGCTTTATTGAAGACTTCGGATCTGAAACTCAAACACGAAAATCTCAGGAGTCGGCCGACCGGCACTTGTGAACTGCTTCTGCTTCCGGCACCACGCGGCAAGAAAGACTAAAGAAAATGGCGTCGGCTGCTTCTTTTATACCCCTGATGGCCTGACGTCAGGGAAAGGGCGACAGCAGCCGATGCAGGACCCAGGACTTTGGAATTCAAGCCGACTGAGGGCAACCTGCCAGTAGGATTACCGAAATGTAATGACTGCAACAGTGAAACACGAAGAACATCATTCAACCCCCAAGAAGGGATGTAAAACATTGCTATGCACCCAATGCAGGGGGCAATATCAGACATAGCTTGTACTCTCTACACATGTTCTGAATTCACTGTACCTCATGATGCATTATACAAGAGCTGAGGGTTTATTCTACATACACGAATACTCAAAAAGTCACTAATTTAGCTGCTTCAAATGATCGAATTCCTATCAAAGAATTCCAATTCATAATATTTAAACAATGTAACATTATACAATGCTATGTAGCATTATACAAGCTCCTGCTCACATCCCTCCTGACCCCTCCACTGAACTATATGCTACCTACCCCTTCTCTAATCTCTCTTTACTCAGATCTCTCTCCTCTAGTTCTCTACACCCCTCCTACCTCTCTTTGTCAAAACTACACAACACTGATCCCCACTGTTCAGTCTACTAACCAACTCTCCTCTTCCATCTTCCACCCTTACTCCTTCCTTACATACCTATACCTTTCACTTCACCTATTAGTCCTTAATTTCCCTATTCTCTGATTCTTTTACTTTCTCTCTTATAATCAGACTTGAGAAGTCACTATTGTAGACTATGTAAATATATGTACTAATAGATACAGCCTTAGATTACTACTGTAGACTATGAAAATATATATACAGACAGATACTTCCTTGATAGCCATGTAGAAGCATTTAATCATTATTTCTTTTCTTTTGTACATTTTTCATTTCAATTGTATTCTACACATCCTATGCATTTTATATACTCTGAAACAATTCTGTATGTTTGTCTAATTTACTGTATTACTTGTTTATCATTGTTGGAGCTCTTCTCCCCAGGACTATGATCTTCAGTCTTCTATTCTTCAAGAAACATTTAAGATTTTAAAATGTACTATGTTCATAGGTTCATAGGTTCATACTAGGCTATCTGCCCCAGGGCATTTACAAGCCTAGCCAGAGTGTGTTTGGCTTTCGCCACCCATTTTAAAATGAATTTTGCTATGCCCTTTTTCGAGGTTAGTATACTGTGCATCTGTCTAACAGTGACACAGAAGTGATACCCGGAGTAAATCTACGATCTCCATCCACTCATCAAGATTCCTCTTGAAGAGAGTCAATGAGGGACTCTGCCTAACCTGGACTGGGATTTTATTCCAGAGTGAAGGGAGCCTCTGGGTATGAATCTGTCCCTCCAGCATGTCCTATTTATTTCAGTGCTGAGGTTCAAGTCTCTCGAGCACGTAGCTCGATGGGATTTGGATTTTCTGAGGTGCAGCATGTCCATTAATTCCGGGTTGGACATGGCTTTATACGTCAGGCACAGATCGCCTCTGAGCAGGCGGTATGCCACTGAGTAGAGCTGGAGTTTCTTTAACCGGGCAGCATATGCTATTAGATGTGTAGCTTTAAATGACTGTATTCTTTTGCTAGTGCACTTTAAGTAATTGATTGTTTTATTAGGTAATTATTTTGATTTGATATATAAGAGGATGCTGCTGTGTGCATTTTATTTCATTCTAAAGAAGTCTTTTGAGATGAAAGCGATATTAAACTGTGTTTTTCGCTATTGCTGGTGGTTTCCTTCATTGTTCGGTCAGACTGGTGGTTTGTTTTTTTGCTGCT